>NC_085139.1:69005072-69305072 GCF_024139115.2 Armigeres subalbatus | reverse complement strand
GCCTAGGATGTGGTGGGGTTTGACAGTGGGCCCTGTTAAACCTCTATAAAAAGCTGCATGTATCCGCAAGTAGGCCCCACCAAAGCGACCGTGTGCCGCTCAAAGCGCACAAGCCCAAGTCCTGGTGTTAGGTGGGACGCTAAACAGTCCTGACACGACGGCCCTCCGACGAGACAGGAGGTTTGCGCTGGCCCAATAAGCCGCCTAGAAAACCAATCATTACGAACAATATAAGAGATAATGCGACTCGATATAATCGGCAAAGACCTAGGCGACGAATACAGGATCACGATTGGAAGCTTGGAACATGGAATTGCAAGTCGCTAGGTTTCGCAGGTTGCGACAGGATTATCTACGATGAATTACATCCCCGCAACTTCGACGTCGTGGCGCTGCAGGAGATTTGCTGGACAGGACAGAAAGTGTGGAAAAGCGGGCATCGAGCGGCTACCTTCTACCAAAGCTGTGGCACCACCAACGAGCTGGGAACCGGCTTCATAGTGCTGGGTAAGATGCGCCAACGCGTGATTGGGTGGCAGCCAATCAACGCAAGGATGTGCAAGCTGAGGATTAAAGGCCGTTTCTTCAACTATAGCATCATCAACGTGCACTGCCCACACGAAGGGAGACCCGACGACGAGAAAGAAGCGTTCTACGCACAGCTGGAGCAGACATACGATGGATGCCCACTGCGGGACGTTAAAATCGTCATCGGTGACATGAACGCACAGGTAGGAAGGGAGGAAATGTATAGACCGGTCATCGGACCGGATAGTCTGCACACCGTATCGAATGACAACGGCCAACGATGCATAAACTTCGCAGCCTCCCGCGGAATGGTAGTCCGAAGCACCTTCTTTCCCCGCAATATCCACAAGGCCACATGGAGATCACCTAACCAAGAAACGGAAAACCAAATCGACCACGTTCTAATCGACGGTAAATTCTTCTCCGACATCACGAACGTCCGCACTTACCGCAGTGCGAATATTGAATCCGACCACTACCTCGTTGCAGTATGCCTGCGCTCAAAACTCTCGACGGTGTACAACACGCGTCGAAGTCGGACGCCGCGGCTTAACATTGGGCGGCTACAAGATGGTAGACTAGCCCAAGAATACGCGCAGCAGCTGGAAGTGGCACTTCCAACGGAAGAGCAGCTAGGCGCAGCGTCTCTTGAAGATGGCTGGAGAGATATTCGATCCGCCATTGGTAGCACCGCAACCGCTGCACTTGGCACGGTGCCCCCGGATCAGAGGAACGACTGGTATGACGGCGAATGTGAGCAGTTAGTGGAAGAGAAGAATGCAGCATGGGCGAGATTGCTGCAACACCGCACGAGGGCGAACGAGGAAAAAGCGCCAGCAGGAAGATCGAGACCGTGAAGAAACGGAGCAACTGTACCGCGCTAATAACACGCGAAAGTTTTATGAGAAGTTAAACCGTTCACGTAAGGGCCACGTGCCACAGCCTGATATGTGTAAGGACATAAACGGGAACCTTCTTACGAACGAGCGTGAGGTGATCCAAAGGTGGCGGCAGCACTACGAAGAGCACCTGAATGGCGATGTGGCAGACGAAGATGGCGGTATGGTGATGGACCTGGGAGAACGCGCGCAGGACATAATTCTACCGGCTCCGGATCTCCAGGAAATCCAGGAGGAGATTGGCCGGCTGAAGAACAACAAAGCCCCTGGGGTTGACCAACTACCAGGAGAGCTATTTAAACACGGTGGTGAGGCACTGGATAGAGCGCTGCACTGGGTCATTACCAAGATTTGGGAGGAGGAAGTTTTGCCGCAGGAGTGGATGGAAGGTGTCGTGTGTCCCATCTACAAAAGGGCGATAAGCTGGATTGTAGCAACTACCGCGCAATCACATTGCTGAACGCCGCCTACAAGGTACTCTCCCAAATTTTATGCCGTCGACTAGCACCAACTGCAAGGGAGTTCGTGGGGCAGTACCAGGCGGGTTTTATGGGCGAACGCTCCACCACGGACCAGGTGTTCGCCATTCGCCAAGTACTGCAGAAATGCCGCGAATACAACGTGCCCACACATCATCTATTCATCGACTTCAAAGCCGCATATGATACAATCGATCGGGACCAGCTATGGCAGCTAATGCACGAACACGGTTTTCCGGATAAACTGACACGGTTGATCAAAGCGACGATGGATCGGGTGATGTGCGTAGTTCGAGTTTCAGGGGCATTCTCGAGTCCCTTCGAAACCCGCAGAGGGTTACGGCAAGGTGATGGTCTTTCGTGTTTGCTATTCAACATCGCTTTGGAAGGGGTAATACGAAGAGCAGGGATTAACACGAGTGGTACAATTTTCAATAAGTCCGTCCAGCTATTTGGTTTCGCCGACGACATAGATATTATGGCACGTAACTTTGAGAAGATGGAGGAAGCCTACATCAGACTAAAGAGGGAAGCCAAGCGGATCGGACTAGTCATCAACACGTCGAAGACGAAGTACATGATAGGAAGAGGTTCAAGAGAAGACAATGTGAGCCACCCACCGCGAGTTTGCATCGGTGGTGACGAAATCGAGGTGGTAGAAGAATTTGTGTACTTGGGCTCACTGGTGACTGCCGAAAATGACACCAGCAGAGAAATTCGGAGACGCATAGTGGCTGGAAATCGTACGTACTTTGGACTCCGCAAGACGCTCCGATCGAATAGAGTTCGCCGCCGTACCAAACTGACAATCTACAAAACGCTAATTAGACCGGTAGTCCTCTACGGACACGAGACCTGGACGATGCTCGTGGAGGACCAACGCGCACTTGAGTTTTCGAAAGGAAAGTGCTGCGTACCATCTATGGTGGGGTGCAGATGGCGGACGGTACGTGGAGGAGGCGAATGAACCACGAATTGCATCAGCTGTTGGGAGAACCATCCATCGTTCACACCGCGAAAATCGGACGACTGCGATGGGCCGGGCACGTAGCCAGAATGTCGGACAGTAACCCGGTGAAAATGGTTCTCGACAACGATCCGACGGGCACAAGAAGGCGAGGTGCGCAGCGGGCAAGGTGGATCGATCAGGTGGAAGATGACTTGCGGACCCTCCGTAGACTGCGTGGTTGGCGACGTGTAGCCATGGACCGAGCCGAATGGAGAAGACTCTTATATACCGCACAGGCCACTTCGGCCTTAGTCTGATTAAATAAATAATAATAATTTTGTTGATTCCTGTTGAACCATTTGGCGCATTTCCACTTAAAAGCACTAATTGTATTGCTGTTCTTCACATGATTTGGTAATTGATTCCAAATTACAATGCCCCTTTCTAGTTTCTAGTGTGGATACTTTGAGAAGGATTAAGTTTTACATATAAATAAATGGGAGATGACGAATGGATAATTCTAAACAAAGTGATTCATGATCTCATTTTTATAGTCATTGAAAGGTCAGCCAAGTAACATGAATTGCAGATGGGAAACATGAGAGTATCTTGATAAGTTATAAACATATCGTACGCAGCAATTTTAAGTAATTCTAAATCTATTGATAGCTAGAACTGACGCATTTAAAAGAAAAACGTCTCTGTACAAAAAATGTGGAAGTAACAGGGATTTGAACAGTTGTTATTTAACAACACTGGGGCCCTCCTTAGCCGTGCGGTAAGACGCGCGGCTACAAAGCAAGACCATGCTGAGGGTGGCTGGGTTCGATTCCCGGTGCCGGTCTAGGCAATTTTCGGATTGGAAATTGACTCGACTTCTCTGGGCATAAAAGTATCATCGTGATAGTCTCATACGAATGCAGAAATGGTAACTTGGCTTAGAAACCTCGCAGCTAATAACTGTGGAATTGCTTAATGAAAACTAAGCTGCGAGGCGGCTCTGTCCCAGTGTGGGGATGTAATGCCAAGAAGAAGAAGAAGAAGAAGAAGAAGAAGAAGGGTAGCATATATGTCGAAAGCCTCAAGAGCCTTAATCTTTCATACATTTTTCTGCACTGACTATTGATATGGCAGTCCCATTCAAGGTTATTTTGAACAACATAACCAAGGTTGGTCACATTATTTATTCACTCTAGTTGAACGTTTTCTAAATTAATATTTGGTAAGGCGTAATGTTGACCATTTCTTGAGATAAACATTTAGTTTTAGAGGGATTAATCGATAAAAGATTTTTGATAGCCCAAATAGAAATGTTCAACAAATCGGCATTAATCTTTTGGGATATCAATGATATAGACGTTCCCTCAATAGCAAAATATAATTGCACGTCGTCAGCAAACATATGAATTTTACAATGTTTCAGAACACCAGGTAAATCTTTAATGAAGCAAGAAAATAGCAGTGGCCCAAGTATAGACCCTTAAGGTACCCCTGATGAGATAGGAGTTGCCTTGGAGTATGAACCATCCGAAAATACTATCTGTGTTCGCTTCGAGAGATATGATTGCATTAAATTTACAGCTGATCTTAAGAATGAAAATTCCGTGGACAAATTATTTATAAGTTTTGTGTGAGAAAGTTTGTCGAATGCTTTTGCAAAATCGATTAATAAAAGGAAAGCTACACCTTTGCTATCAATTACGGAGTGAATGTCATGATGCACTTTAACGAAAGCAGTGGTTGTACTAGTACTATGACCGTGACGGAAACCCTACTAAAAACTGTGCAGAATAGATCTGTTCAAATTTCAAAAAGTTTCTTAAAATCGACCGGTCAACTGATATTCACAATTCTTATGCTAAGATAGACTTCTGGTGAAAATTTCAGCTCAAATGGTTGAAATTTAGGTGTGCTTCAAATTGATTTAGTGTTTTTGGCATGATGTTGCCCCTTAAAAAATCGTTACTCTGAGTGGGATGAACGAAATTCATTGCAACAACAACTAAATGAAAGCCATACCTATCCTCGAACACTTTGTAGAACATTGTGTTATCGGAACAGATCTTCTACGTGTTTCAACAGATTTCGTCCTTCGAGATACTCAAAAATCAACATTTTTCATTGATAAAAGGCCTATGAAATCTACATCCAAATATTTTTTTGGATTGAATTTGTCTTGAAGTTACAGCTACACATTCTTTTTAGTATAGCACGGTATTAAATCTTAAGCGGGTATTAAATAAAAATTGTAGAAAATTGAGGAGTAGATTCACATTTTAATTTGCTTAATTGATTGCCTTATTACAAAGACTTGCACGCTGGCAAGCATTTCCATCGAACAAGTTGCCATTGCTTTTCAATGATCGTCATCTAATAGTTTTGGTTGAGACAAAGCAATCATTGGTGACTTAGTAGATTGTCATTCAATTTTAACATCATGCTGCAACGGCAAGCGGATCTGGTGTAGTTGGTAGGGCGTTCGGCTGATAATCAAAGTGTCATGAATCGAATCGCACGGAAATTGAATAAAAATTTTGTTTGCCATTTTTTAAAGAATCTTCTTGATATGGAAATGCAGCTACTATTATCTTTTCAACTTAAGCGTACATGTTCACGATAGAATTAAAAGCGGAATTACAAATCTAGTTCTATATGGAAATCTTCAAGGCTGCCGTACTATCAACCATCTGTACTTTCACCTCTAATTATATTATGGACATGTACGTTTAAATTTGAAAGAAGATGCAATTCCATATCAAGAAGTAACAAACTCATCTCATCAATTATAACCTGGTTAATGTTACAAACAATTGCTCTTGTCAGATTCTTTTACAAAAATGTCAAACAAAATTTTTGTTCAATTTCCGTGCTATTCGATTCATGACACCTTGATTATCAGCCGAATGCCCTACCAACTGCACCAGATCCGCTTGCCGTTGCAGCATGATGTTAAAATTGAATGACAATCTACCAAGTCACCAATGATTGCTTTGTCTCAACATCTCAGGTCCCAACCAAAACTATTAGATGACGATCATTGAAAAGCAATGGTAACTTGTTCGATGGAAATGCTTGCCAGCGTGCAAGTCTTTGTAATAAGGCAATCAATTAAGCAAATTAAAATGTGAATCCACTCCTCAATTTTCTACAATTTTTATTTAATACCCGCTTAAGATTTAATACCGTGCTATACTAAAATGAATCACGGTGCCCCGGTAGACCGTTATTATAAAATAAAAATGTCCATCAAAACCAAGTACAGGGCTCGATTCCTGTGGTAATTCTGCACCTCTGGACCAATTTTTAAAAAAAATCCCTAGGAGGAATTTCGAGAAATCTTGATTTGAAGTTTTTAATTAAGAAATTTAAAAAGAATCTATAAATTAATTCAATATATCCTCAAAATACCTTCAAAGCCGTCCAAAAAGTGGTCCAAGTTGTTTTCAACCAGTTTGCATTTGTTGCCTTTATTACAATTATAAATTTTTACAACTGATTAAGATCGCCAAACTGACTGTGGTATGTTTTTGTATGACTTGAAGCCGTCTATCTTCAAGAATGCTACCTCTCGTTCAGAACCATTCATGAATTCACGTGCAAGGACCATTCAAGGATCATCGGACTGGTAATGACTCCAAATATGACGGTAAGGAAAAGCTACGAGTGAGCTCGGCATGTAGAATGAGATCTCGAGAACCAAGGAAAGCATCAGAAAAAAATCACAAGAGAAAGAAAAAAATTTACATGCTTTGAGCATATTCTTTTGGGTTTTCGGTTACGACGAAGAAATATTCAATTTTTGAACTTTTGAAAACACTTTAATAAAGAAACAAAATGAACCTTTGCTTATCTCCGTCACTACACATCTTGTTCGGAATTGTTAATACGATTTTAAAGTTGCTCGAGAAGCGCCATGTTGGGTAAATTTATGGATGAACCAAGTACAGATGAGGCTTCAACAAATTACATAGAGTTCACTAGAATCCCGATCTTTCGGATTACGGCATTACTATTTTGAACATTAACAATTTTCTAATTAATATTTCAATCAGCAGGTTCTGAATGATTTCAAAAAAGTGTACGCAAGATACAGCTCTTTGAAACTCGAGCATGCTTTTGAGGAAACAATTGATTGCTTTGCTAGCAGCAGGAAAAAGCCGCAGCATAAATTCCGGTCAAAGCATCATATCTTGAATTATCATGTTTCTGAGTTCTGTAGAGGTACCGGAATAGGTTTTGGCTTACATATCAAACATGATTTTTCTAGTCCGTTGACTAGAACTTTGACGAGATTTGGCAGCAAAGATCGGTTAAAAAGTGATGTGATCGAGTAGTATGCAGCTTCTAACTACTATTATTCTACACGAACTCTGGTCTTACTTCTCTCCATTATGAACATAAACACTAAATTAAACAACCGTCTAAGACAAATTAAGTACTCTCCATTTAATTCCACCAATTATTTTCGATATCTTTGCATATACGTATTTCGACCACAACTGTGTGGTCGAAATACGTATCTGGAAAGATATCAAAAATAATTGGTGGAATTAAATGGAGAGTACTTAATTCGCCTTAGACTGTTGAATACATTCCACTAGAAGAGCTTAATATATATTTTACTAAATTTAAATTAATTTTTACCTTTCATTCGAAAGCAACACTTATACTAAACTCGAGCAAGTTAGCCATACAAAAACAAACTTAAGTCAGTTTGGTAAGATAAGTCAGTTGTAAATATTTATAGTTCTAATAACGGCAACGCGTGCTTAGGGCCATCTTTGGCGTTGTGCAAGAGAATGGTGTGTGGCGGCGAAGATTGAAAGAAGAGCTCGCCTAGCTCTACGGCGAACCCAGTACCCAGAAGGTAGTTAAAGCTGGAAGGGTACGATGGGCAGAGCATATTTCAAGAATGCCGGACAGCAACCCTGCAAAGCTGGTGGTTACTTCTGACTGGCAGGTTCAAGAAGAATTGAAGGACATCTATCTAGGTTAATCAGGGTTTTTGGTAATATTTTCTTATATAGATTCTTTTGAAATTTCTTAATTAAAAACATGAAATCAAGATTTCTCGAGATTCCTCCTAGGGATTTTTTTTTAAAAATTGGCCCAGATGTGCATAATTACCACAGGAATCGAGCCCTGTACTTGGTTTTGATGGACATTTTTATTTTATAATAACAGTCTACCGGGGCACCGTGGAATGTGTAGCTGCAACTTCCCGACAAATTCAATCCAAAAACATTTTTGGATGTAGTTTTCATAGGCCTTTTATCAATGAAAAATGTTGATTTTTGAGTATCTCGAAGGACGAAATCTGTTGAAACACGTAGAAGATCTGTTCCGATTATAACACAATGTTCTACAAAGTATTCGATGATAGGTATGGCTTTCATTTAGTTGTTGTTGCAATGAATTTCGTTCATCCCACTCAGAGTTACGTTTTTTTTAGGGGCAACATGTCAAAAATGCCAAAAACACTAAATCAATTTGAAGCACACCTAAATTTCAACCAATTGAGCTGAAATTTTCACCAGAAGTCTATCTTAGCATAAGAATTGTGAATACCAGTTGACCGGTCGATTTTAAGAAACTTTTTGAAATTTGAACAGATCTAGCAGAAGGTCAAAATTATCGATATGGTCACGTATTTTATCTTTAAGAATACGTTCAAAAATCTTGGATAGCGCCAAGGATGTTATCGATCATTTAGTAATCTGCCTTCGATCATTTAGTAGTTTGTCAATAATCCATCCCAGAGGCTAAATTTCAAAATGTGTTGTATGGTGGACTTCTAGTGCAAAGGTTTATCTACAACTCTGCCTAACAGTTCGTTGTTTGAATTTCACCAATAATGGAGCTATATCGCTAGTAGCAGTAACTTAGACTAAATGATTGCATATTTTGTTATCATTTAGTATGAGTATAGCAACTAGAACCGTAACTCCTTTAATAGTGGAATTCGAACATCGACCTGTTAAGAAGAGTTGTAGAAAAACCTTCGCACTAAAAGTCCACCATGCAATATATTTTGAAATTAGGCCTCTAGAATGAGTTATTGACAAACTACTAAATGATCAAATGAATTTTTTTTGGCGGTACTCAAGGATGGATAGCGCACATAAAATACTGATGGGTCGAAGATTTTCTAAAACAGATATTCCACGTTTCTTTTTAATTGGGATTATCTTAGAACACTACCATGAATCTGGAAATTTGGAGGTGCGTATGATCAAGTTGAAAATGTAACATATAATCGGGCAAACATAAGGAATTAATAACTTAATAAAACGAAGTGGGTTGTTATCTAGTCCTACTGCATTAGATTTAATCAAATTGATGGCAATAATTACATCATTTTCTGAAATTTCTGTAAACCTTAAACCATTTTCATTTCAAGGTGCGATTCGAAACAGCTCTGTATCATTAGTAAAATTGGAACAAAAGAATTCATTGATTTCGTCATTACTGTAGTCATATTTTTCATTACGATTAACAGATGCATTAACATTTAATTTTTTTAATTCTTTTCCGTAGATCATTATTTGAGTTACAAGATGTTAGATTACCAGACACATGGCTTCTTTTTGCTATATTAATCAACAGAGTTATTACCACCTGTTACGAAAACGCTTAAACTGACTATGATTTGAAGCAGACCTATTTGTTTTCCACAGTTGATAAGCGATGTAACGCTCTATTATTGCATGTGCAATTTCTTGGCTAAACCAAGGATTTTTCTTTGCCATCAGTGTACGAATCGGAACGAACTCATTGAACAAATCTAGTAACGTCATATTGAAGAAATTTACAGCTGAATCAGTATCAAATATGCTAGAAAATAAGTTCCAATCAATTTGATAAAAAGCGTCTATCATTGTGGCATATTGATGTTATTATAGTCACGATATGTTTGAGTTGTGATTACTTCAGACCGAATCAAATCAATAGACGCAAATAAAACATCATGTTTAGAAAAGGCAAGATTATTAGTTAAAACAAATCAATCATAGAATATCCTCCATTAAAGAAGTGTGTATTTTCTGTATTCACACAATCCAAACCATAGCTACTTAAGCAACTTTTTAATCTTTCAGTCTTCCTATCATTTTTATTCCAGTTAGTATTAAAGTCTCCTATAAGAAAAACATTGCGGTATTGCAAAGATAAATCCGTAAATTTATCTAACATAGGTTCCGTACAATCATTTTTTGGATGATTATAACAAACTCCAAGGAGAAACTTTTCTGATTGATGCATAATCTCCAGAAACAAATATTCAGTTTGGCCCATATTACCGTTTACAAATATTTCAGATGCAGAAAGCACTTTACATTGCAATAAACTTTTATAATAAATGCATACACCACCTCCACGACTGTACACGCGATCATTTCTCACAATGCTGTATCTTTGCATTTCTATTGATGAATCATTATATTATTTGTAAGCGAAGTTTAACTTAAGCAAATCATATCGACTTTACTGTTTTTGAAGCACATTTTAAACTCATCAAATTTACTCATTTGACGAGCGCATAGGCTTTGAATATTAATGTGGCAGACATTTAGATATGAGGAGTCTAATGCACAATTCATCACAATCCGAGCAATACAAACGTTTGCAGGAGCATCATCTGGATCATCGACGGACATCGAGAAATAGAAAAGGAAGCGATAAACAAAAGCAATGCATCATGGCACCCAACCCAGAGGAATCAACAAATAAATAGATTAATGAGAGAGCACTACTTTTACAATTTTTCAATAATTCATTCATCATTAATTCATTACTTAATATATAGTGAATCCACTTATGAGTATTTTAGTAGCAGTACATGGGCAACAACGCAACAGTCAACAAAAACAGCAACAGCAGCAACATAGGTAGTCCCTCACCCTTATCCCAAAAAAACTTTCAGGACGGAAGATAAGATGGAAATCTGAGGAATGGAATCATGGGAAAATTAGGAAGGAAAGTAGAATAGTTTAATGGATAGGTTTTGTTTAATTTCAAACTTTTATGAGTGGAAGGATACACGGAATAATAGGATACGGTTTACTGGGAGAATGGGAAGGATAACATTAATTTAAGAGGAAAGGGTAAACGTCTCCGACTCGTCTAGCGATCGCACCAGCTTCATCATCTGGCGTAGGTTTGATGAAAACACACCCATCCTTTGAAAATACTGCATGCAGCTTCCCTGATCGCCTCAAACTGATTGCTTTGCCTTTAATTCGACGAGCCTCGTCCGTCATATTCTCGTTGATGTAGATGCACTTCTTCTTCTTCTTCTTATTGGCATTACATCCCCACACTGAGACAGAGCCGCCTCGCAGCTTAGTGTTCATTAAGCACTTCCACAATTATTAACTGCGAGGTTTCTAAGCCAGGTTACCATTTTTGCATTCGTATATCATGAGGCTAGCACGATGATACTTTTATGCCCAGGGATATATCCAATAAAATATCCAATCCGAAAATTGCCTAGACCGGCACCGGGAATCGAACCCAGCCACCCTCAGCATGGTCTTGTTTTGTAGCCGCGCGTCTTACCTCACGGCTAAGGAGGGCCCGTGTAGATGCGCTTATCAACATTGAATCCGATATGAATCAGCGAAAGGTTGCGTACCGAAAGATACCGATGATAGAAGTTGTCTCTGGATAACTTGAAGGCAATCTGCAGTACAATAGGTGGAGTGGCGCCGTTGGCGATCGGTACCTTGGCCAAGCGTTGTGAATACAGCAGCGGCAGGTTCTGTTCAGTGTATCCAAGAGCAATGGAAACCTTCCGAATAAGTATGGACACATCTTCTTTGGAAACATATGGAACACCAGCCAAAATCAAGTCGTTAGATTTTTCAGCAGCACGAATCCGCTCACTGTTTTGATGAACATAGGTACGCATTTTGGTGATTGATGTCGATAATTCGTTGATATTGGAGGTACATTCAACTTTCAATTGATGAACATCATTTCGCAGTGTTGTTATCTCAGCTTGAAAGTCCGCTTTGCACGAGTGAATTCTCGTGTTTGTGATATCAAACTAATGTGACCAGACGTCCCGCGTTTCGCGGGACAGTCCCGCATTCTCACTATTTGTCCCGCGCAGAAAAGCGTCCCGCGAAACGTCCCGCATCACACTTATTTCTAGATAATGTTACACGAAATAAAGAAAAAAATAGAATAGATAATTAGCTATTTCTTAGTGAATATTTTTAAAGAAATTATTAGATTTTATTAAATTTATAATTTTGACTAAAGCAAATGTTTCGTAAAGCAATCATATGGATCATGAAGTCAAGATTAAAATGTGCTTATAATGACTTAGGCAAAATTATCTCCATAATTTGTTTTACCCAAGCTTTATACCCTGGGAATCTTGTCCGCAGATTTTGCTTCCATGTATTTCCTGCTGATTGACTGGATTTCGACACGGAACGTCCAAAACGTCCCTCTTCATTTAAATTTCTTGCAGACCAAAATCTTGCGAAAAAATTTCTCCAGCTGGAAGGCGACCTTTAGAGTGTTGATATTGGATATCAATGGCAACAGATCCGACAGTACTAAAAAATGCTCTAAAAATATCGTGTTCAAGGTAGCCTCACATTTTCGGAAAATTTTCCACCGGATCTGGTCTCTAAGTATCTGAAATGGAACAAAATTTTGGATTTTCTGAGCCGAAATCTATTTAGTCTCATCTGTTTGGAAATCAATTAAAACAAAAATCGTTCCATTCGCACATTCCACTAAACGAGCTTAATATAATTTTCCGAAAAATCGTGGACCATATTCCTGAAGGCGGAAGCTTAAAAAAGAGCAGACTTATGATACGATCTAATTAATTCTAAATTACCGTATCTACTTTTGTTAAGTAATTTATAAATTGTTATTTAGGTTATTGAGAAAATAATGTTTGAGATTCGATACCATTGCTTATATCGCTACTAAAAAAATATATTCGAACGAAATTCTATACACTAGACTGAAAGTAATTTAACTGCAATGCTTTTTAACTGCAATACAATTATTGCAACAGTTTTACATTTATCGAACCGCAAAATGATATGAAACTCAATGACAGCTGCATTGCGCTGCACATTCAACGTTTGAAGTAAGCTTTGACTTCTAAATGAATTTCCGTTTATCGAACAGTTAACAAACTTGACTCGTTGGTAACAAATACCTAGGTAATAAAAAAATTGAAAAATTTGCTTTAACCTCATTTCCAAAACATATTCAGCTATGATATTTTTTGTCCCGCGCTCACACAAAATTTATCTGGTCACTTTATATCAAACATACTTTGCATTCGAGAAAAAAGATCATTCAAGCTTTCTATTTGATCTTCGTCTGTTCTATCGAGATCATCTCTGGAGCGTTTGACGTTATTCCCTTGCAGTTTTTTTTTCGAGCGGCACGGATAAATTGGATTTGGGTTTTACCAGAGTGTTTGTAATTAAGAGTGGCGACATGTGCCGCATTTGACAGGTCTCCTGCTCGTTTGGAACACGATTTTGTATGGGAATGACAGGAGAATTTTGTTCCAATTCTGACAGTGTCGCCACTCTTAATTACATACACTCTGGGTTTTCCCATTGTAATAGCGCACTCGATCGAAACACAAAAATGAACTGCGGTGAGTGTCACAGCGGGTAACTCGAAAATACACAATGGCAACCACAAGACGACTGCGAAAGTGGATTATGGGAATCGAAAACTGCATTTATTAAAGTTTTCAGCTAGTTTGAGCCAATAATTCCATTCGTTATTTTATTTGGGACACAAGGTGAGGAGGTCTGTCACATTACAGAGTTATGCGGTATCGTAAGCAGGATATATTCAAGGTAGAATCACTAACGCGGATCTACTACTCACTAATCTCGCTCATCCCTTCAGAAACTATAATTACTAAGTTAATTTCATCCCTTTTTGTTTACATGACATTTTAAACTCTCGTGAAAACGAATATAATTATTTACTTGTTCTATATTCGTTAATGAATGCATATTATGTGTGCCGTCCCATTTATATAACGCAAATAAAACAATTTCAATGTTAGTTACAGTGAATGCTATAATGAAGTTATATATTTTCTTGTTGATAAAAATACAACACAGAATAATTTTGTTAAGAAATATTTGTACCAAACACTATTAAACCTTCAATATAACAAGGATGGTATTGTTTGGTCATCATCTTCTTCTTATTGGCATTACATCCCCACACTGGGACAGAGCCGCCTCGCAGCTTAATGTTTATTAAGCACTTCCACAGTTATTAACTGCGAGGTTTCTAAGCCAGGGGTGACATTGTGCATCTCGATTCGAACGTAATTCTATCGAGTCGAACATGTTTGGCATTACGGGTTTCGATTCGATCTCGAAAACGACTCATCGTTCGAGTATGCTCGAGGAGGTACAAGAATAACGAGATGTTTTGGCATTATGGAAACTCGATAGCACACTGAAAAACGACTCAAGTCGAATGAAAAACACTCGTCACCTTTATGGCTTTCGAATGTTGTTCGAGAGTTATTTCTTGCTGAAAGTTTTTAATTATATTTGTTATTATTTCTCTACGGGAAGAGAATAAATGTTTTATTATTGTCTCTTGAAGAAAAAAATGTCATAAGTATACCTACTTTTATAGTTTCCAGACAATATGCAATCTCTAATTGTCCCGAAATCCGCGTAAAAACGACTTCAACTAAAATCGTTTTTTTTTAGTTTTCACGTATTTCTTGACGATTTTGATAAATCGTTTGAAAAATCTATGAGGAAAATCTGCGTAAAAACGTGTATATTCCAAAATCTACGTAAAAATAGATGAGTTAAATAAAAAAACGCGCATGAGATGACCCAAGTGCATTTAAATTTAACACATGGATGATGATGATGATGATACTACCATCTATTGTAGCAAGGCACCTGCCGATAGCACTGGCCATATCTGACAAACGATTTGATCATGATTATACTATTGTATGTATTTCATCAAACTCCTGTATAAAGGGCCAAAAATGGGTGGGGTGGTTCCATAAGCAAAGACGCTTATGCGAATCCACGGGATGAATAGAGAATCTCCTTCCAGAAGAAAGTTCGCACATACACTAATACAATCTAGCCCTCGTTTTTCAGATTGACCCAATAGATGGGGAGAAGAGCCCACCCTTTATCCACGAGATGTTAACAATAGGAAGTTGGCGATTCCACTCTTCCTATCCAAATCGCTTCAATCGGGTGCCCTGATGGTTATTTTATATATTTATGGTATCATTTAACGGTTTCATAATCAATATCAAGTATACATTGTTTAAAAGATATATTGGAATTAGCTCACCAAATTTCCTTTCGATGAATATCCTGAGAGTATATTTCATTATGAACCAATATCTTGATTGAGGAACCATATATCCGAAGTCGTTCAAGGATAATCTTGAATCCTGAAAGGATGGGGTAAAGTGGATGGCAGTATCAAACATAATAACAAGCATGAAATGTATATAAAAATAAAACAATGAATGATAATCAAAATAAATGTATATGCGAAAAATTAACGATTTGTTTTCTTTTATCAACATATTACATATGGTTATGTTGACAATTTAGCTTAACGAAAATCGTACCTAGCTGTACTGTGTGTACAACTACCATAAACAGAGCTCATCGTTAATAAGCTTAAGGAAGTAGGGGAATCCGCCGAATGTCACCTTTTGTTGAACTCCCATAAAAAATGCATGTGTGTTTAACAATAGACGAAGAAATTAGCCGTTCATCATTTGGCGAATCGCTCAAAATATTATCAATATTCGGGTTCTCTGTCTTGATCAGGATGTTTTCAGGCCAAACATTCTGGGCATAGCGTATAAAAAAAGCTATAAAAAGAATCGATATAAAGAATGGATATGAGAACAGAATAAATGGATATGAAGAAGAATTTGTATGTTTAGTGTAATAGCCATATTGGAAAGAATTATTGGGTTATACACAGTGTAGGTACAAACTTTTCTTTTATACTGTATAATGTTAAAAATAATTTTTATCGTATATGAAAATAGAATAAATATAGAGAAACATAATAACAGAAGCAAATTCCATGTAATTATTTGCTATATTTGTTAAATTTGATTTTTAATATTTCATGTGATGCAAACAATAGATTTATTTTCCAAGATAAAACCACATATGACAAATGACAATTTGATCATTTTTTAATATAAGATACAACGTAAGGTAAGACACCCAATCAAAAATCCTCATTGCCATCGCGAGACTTGAAAACCCTAAAACAGGCGGGCGAAAACTGGAGTGACAGCGTTTTCTGGGTGTCGAATTAAAAAGTGTTAATAAAGAATAAAAATAAAGTGATACTTAAGTGAAACACATTGCTCGGCTAAAGCTGATTCTATTGTAGGCGCTACCGCTGCTACTGTGGATGTTACTTATTTATTTGACGAAGAAGGTCAGGTTGCTGGAAGTGAGCGTCGATCTACTTTTGGCCTCTCGGGTGAAGTCTTCAAATCTTCTTCGCACCGCATATTAAATATTTCAAAGGCTTTGACTATAACTTTTAATGGTAATATTTCATTGGTAGTAAAATTATTTCATTTCACACTATTTTGGGATTTTCACTGTCACACTATGGTTGTAGAAAAATTTTAGTGTAAGAAAAACTTTCATCAATAAAATTATTATTCAATTTTGAAATCGAGAAAAATGACACAGAGACATCCTAGATCTTGAAAAATCGGATCAAATATTTGTCCGAAAAAATGACGGACGTAAATTTTTTGCGTCTACTTTGAAGCGCAACCTACTACGTTTTGCATTTAAATTTAACACATGGAAGCATCAAAATAATTTATTATCGAATCCTTCTTTAGCTTTAAATTATTAAACTCAAAATTGGATCTGTGGCATAAACTCGAATTAACATAAAACTAATAATTTGTGCCGTAACAATATCTCAATTTACAAAACATGTCGTATCGGCATAATGTTTAAATCGGTTGCAACTGCTCCATAAATAATATTGCTTTTTATAGTCATTGAGCACAATTCGCTTGTTTATAAATTAATTGCCAATTCATGTCCTGAAGGGTGCCTTTCCAACAGGCAACATGCTACACGCAGACGAAATTACTCTTATTCTCTATTTACTCACATTCGCCATGCGCTGAAGGTTGTCTCTTCAGCGGGCGGCATACTAAACACGGAGATAGCTATCTCTTATTCTCTCTGTTTACATTTCGTTTGACAGAACATACTCGATTGAACTAGTACAGCACCATTCGAAATCTTGTACTGCGACTGAATGAAGTCGAACGAAATACATAATGCCGCAATTTTTTCGAAACGAATCCAAAAACTTGCGAATCGAGTGATTCGATTCGAGATGCACAATGTCACCCCAGGTTTCCATTTTTGCATTCGTATGATGTACACAATGATACTTTTATGACCAGGAAAGTCGTGACAATTTCCAAACCGAAAATTGTCTAGACCGGCACCGGGAATCGAACCCTGCCACCCTCAGCATGGTCTTGCTTTGTAGCCGCGCATCTTATCGCACGGCCATACTATGGCTTAAATACGAGAAGTTTTTCGTTTTTCTAAAATATAGATGTTTTTTGTGTTACTTGGGGTTACTTGGTACAAAAAGCGTATTTCTTTCATAGTTTGCAGAAGCAAATGCTCCTACATCGCTTAGTTATTGAATGTGTAGATAGAAAACTGACACGGTTGCATCACTTATATTAGTTCCAACGGAGCCTACCAGCTAACTAGTTTTCCTTCCTCTGGTATTTGTGGAGATACAGAGGTCAACACAGTTTTCAAGCAACCAAAACTACGTACTAATATTCTTTCCATCTGCTTAATTTACTACAAGCACGGGGCCTGCGCCATGTCTTTTTTGATTAATCAATCGTTTGAATCACTGAAACATGCATACTGGAAATGTGCCATCATTGAGCAATTTCATTGATTTTGATTATGAGAAAATCAAAACAGTAATACTGTTATTTAGCCATGCATCAAAGCACTAGTCACATAGCAATTTTGCTTCTAGAATACCTCGAGAACCGTTGTTTGTTATTGCAAAATGAATCTTAAACAAAAATCGGTAATTGTTATACGTACACGATTTTGTTGTTATATACATTACAGTTGTGCAAATGAAACAGTCACCTAGCCTTGGCGGAATAATTCATTATTTTCTGTGCGTTGGAAAAGTTATGTCACATACCTAGTTTTCAAAATAATCAACGAAACAAAATAAAAGAGTGGATTGTTGAAATTTGACTATCACACCCTTTTCCAATGTTGGTTTAGAATAGCTGCAGGAGATGGATGCAATCAGAGCGCTTCGTTTCGTTACCATCACAAGGTATTGCTTCGCAGTAGAGACATGTATAGAGGCAGCACCATACAACAACCGTTTCGAGAACGTAGGCGGAAAGTTGGCAGCAAATAAATAGAAGGATGAAGTAAAATTTATACCGTTGATTTCCGCTTATGAATGTAAGCAAATATATTTCCGGTTTCCGGTGAGGTGATGATGGTTTCGGTTCGTTTTACTCGTACCTCAGGTTGAAGTCGACTGTGGGTCGGCTTTGGCAGCAGGGTTGGTGAACATTTTAAATAAACCGTGTTGATGTATGCGATGGTGAGTGTTTTTGAATGGGAGATATGTGAAGGCTTCTTCTCAATCAATATTTTCTAATTTTTGGCAAAAGTTTGTCTAAAGTAATTTGTTTCGATTTTTAAGTAAAAGGAAACAAAAAAATATGCGTACCGTCGTCGGGGGTGACAATGGGTCAAATGGGGGTGAGAATGGGTCACTGTTTCAACCCCTTAGAATACTTGTAGATTGGATTGAGTGCGTCTGAGGGCAAGAAGACTAAAATATAAGAGACCTTTTTGAACGATTTTGCTCTACGACCTCTAGAGTGCCAGTGAAAGCGATGACCCATTCTCACCCCCCAGATCCATTGTCACCCCCGGTGGCGGTACCTTCCTTACTAGTTATGTCGCAACCACTCCCATTTTTTTAAATACACCAGCACTTTTGTCCATATTGAAGCATCGAATCGAAATCACACTAGTTTAGAAATGGAAATCTCAGCAAAAAGACAAATCCCGATTAAAAAATCAGCGTGAAAACTAAAATGCTCTCCTATAGCTGAATTTGGGTACAACTTACCAAGCGTCCGCTTTTCTTAGATTCGGGACTCTAATCTTCTTACGCTCCATATAAAAATAAAACTTGTAGGGTATCCGTACCCTTATATAAACTATTGAAAAGGATAGCATCACTATGGGAACCAAAATTAAATTTTAGCACCACCAAAGGAACAGTGTGCCGAGTGGTGCAAGAATTTTCGGGTAGTTATTGATGAAAAAACATCAATCTCATTTTTGTCAGCAAATTTATTAGTTTATCTATTAGGGTAACCGTACCCTTAGTGGAGGTAGCACCAATAGTGGAGGTAGTGGGGTTTTAATTATTTATACACTTATTTATACACTAGATTTATCATATTTATACACTTTACGATGGTTTCAGTTGTTGCGTCGTGCTTTAAATATCCTTTTAAATGCAACTTACCTTAAGATTTCGCTTGAAAAACTATCGAAAACAATGATTTTCCTTAACAAAATTGACTCCCTTGCACCTATAGTGGTGCAACTGTACCAATAGTGGCGAGTCTCATAAGAAACCAATGGATAGCACCACTATAGGAACCAAAATTAATTTTTACCGCCACTAAAGGAACAGTGTACCCATAGTGGTGCAAGCAATATTTGGTAATTGTTGATGTTAAATGACATCTATCTCATTTATGTTAGCAAATTTATTAGTATATCTATTGAATAAGATAATAAAGCAATAAATTTCCCATAATTATCAATTTTTAAAAAATATTTTCTTTTGTGGATCTACTAATACCTCCACTATTGGTACCGTTACCCTAGCTAAAATATAAGAGCTTTATAATTCGCATAATTAACGATTTTTTTAAAAAAATATTTACTTTCGGGGATCTACTAATACATCCACTATTGGCACCGTTACCCTCCTGAGGAAGTCCTTGAATTTTTTTTACATATTTAGTGAGCCTTATTTCAGTGCCGAGAAGGTGTTTTGTAGAAATATGAAAAATAATTTTAGATATAGTTTTGCTGACATGAAAAATATGAGACAATTCCGAAGAAACGTTCTAACCCGGGGATGCTATGGGGCGCTTTCCTTCACACTCACACTATTGATTTTTACTATTCCTTCAATGCTTCCAATATATGCATCAGCACAAACGTAAAATTACAAAATATTCCTAGTTGTGTGGACCTCCCCCTTCTTGCAATTCCGACCATTGTGACTCCTTCCGAATGCACTGCAATCTTTCTTCTGCCAAGGCGAGAAAACCTCAAACATTCTTCTCGTGTCGTTGGCTGGCTGTCGGATCCACTCACCAAACCCAAACATGTATAGAGCTTTCTGGTTTCGAAATGGTAGCAATGCAATTGCTTACTCAAACTCTCTAGAAAGTATAATGCCACCACCGCACGGGAAAGTGTAGGTACGTGTGCTCAGCCTCCGGAAAAAATGTTTCAGTATTTATCTTTCGGAATATATTTGAATTATTTACCAACAGGCTCAATCTTGGGTTTCGGGTTGGGCAAAAAGCAGACATTTCATGCGAAGAAGTAACAAACTTCTTCTTTATGCACAACTGTCCCCGACCCAGTGAGTGCTTGGAACGGAGAAGGACCGGTGGAAGGAATGGATGAGGGCTTCTGAAAAACGTAGTCGTTTCCAACCAAACAGGATTTTTCTGCATTTATAAATGTTTTTTTTGTATAAGGGTCTGTGGTGATCAAAACAGATATGTAATTCTGTCTGGCTCTAGTGTTTTGAGATACATATAAAATTAAAAATTCCAAACGTATCCACTTAACAGTCATGAAGCATGAGAAAAGCATTGGGAATAACAATCGGATTAGAACATGGAAACAGTTGTTCGTTTTTGAATATATGTTCGAAATAAGGATGATTCATTTTCAAATGAATCCAACTTTCTACTTCGCTTCGATGTGTTTAAAACACATAGATCCGATTGGTCAGAAGCCTCGTTCGACGATGAAGTTATAAACCTTTTTGTGTTACCCGCACGTAAGTGGCGCGATAATGTTTGCATCGTTACATCATATAAAAAATAATAAATTTAGTCCGATGCCGATGAATCTAATATAAATTTATCGTAACATGATTTAATTGATTGTTGTAAGCAAACAGTTAAGACTATTGTGAAAACCTTGATACCCCTAAGCGACCAAAATCCTCCCACTTTATTTTACCATCCGAGCGTCAGGCCAAGATTCTGTCAACCTGCCAGTTCTTGAATGGCTGCCGTTACGCGCTCTGCCACTACCATAGCCACGGGTACTATTCGATATGGCTATGGCGTAAGTCTACGACAGGAAACCTTCAACGTGCGGGAAATCATCCAACTACTCCAGTTTACGCTACGCCGCCCTCTGTCGATCGGATGAACCCACAAAGGGACTTGTTATTTGAATTTGGAAATTGCATTTCCTTAACCGGATCGCTTCTGCTGGTGGCTATACGGGTTGGTTGTTCGTTCGGCCTTCGCAACGCGTTGTCGTAGCGATTTTTCTTCATAATATGGGTTGGATATTTGTATTTATGTTATGGTGGCGGCTTCGTTGTCTGGCGGTATTCTGATGCAAATACACGTAAGTAAGTTAGTTAGTAGATACGCGAAAGTGTTCACCACGTCGGATTGAGACATTGTGCCTTGAGGGGTTTGAGTTCTAGATTTAGATTGTCCTGGAAGTAGAAACAAGATTTATTTCTGCAGCATGCCTGGAGCAAACTATTGCTTAACCACCCATGAAGAATATATTTATATTGATTGTATCGATAGTTATATGTAAGTACAACATAATTGCCTTGATTTAAAACTTCAATATTTGTACCAACTGGAGGCATTATTTTCTTCTTCATCAATGGCTCTACTTTCCAACTGGAACTTAGCCTGCTTTTGAGCTTAGTATTTTATTAGCATTTCCTCAGATATCAAGTGAAAGCCCGCCATTGCATGAGAATATATCTTGTGGTATGGTAAGTACATTGGAACTATGCCCAGAGAGTCGAGAATGTTTCCCACCGAAAACATCCTAGACCGGACCTTATAATCGAGCTCGCTATCTCCGGATTGGCAACCCTGCGCCATTGCTCGCAAGGCTAACTGAAGGTATTATGTACCGTTTAATTAAAGGAAAAGGGTCCGTGCGGTAAGATGCGCAACTACAAACAAGACCATGCTGAGGGTGGCTGGGTTTGTTTCCTGGTCCGGTTTAGGATTTTTTTATTTTGAACCATTCTCGCCAGAAATCTCGCAGTTAATAACTGGAAGTGTTAAATGAGCACTGTTGCGCGGTAGCAATGTCCCGGTGGAAGATATAACGTCAAAAAGAAGAAGTAGCAATTGCCTATTTTCGGGGCACTCATCACCCTAAATAGACATTTATTATAATACTAGCAGACTCGACGAACTTCGTTTCGCCTAAAATTGATTCGTTCTCTTGTTAGTTCCGAATATGTAGAAATTTCTGTTTCATTTGTATGGCAGCCCCCCTTTCCAAAGGAGCGAGGGGTCTCGAATTATCTTAAGAACCTTCTCCGGGCCCAAAAATCTCTGCATACAAATTTTCACACCGTTTGGTTCAGTAGTTTCGAAGTGTATAAGGTTCAGACAGACAGAAATTCGTTTTTATGTATATATATAGAATAGATATAGATATAGATAGATATATATGTATAAGAAGATATGTATAAGACTAGCGAAAGAGCAACAACAGCAGCAGAAGGGGCAACAGAAGCAGCAGGAGCAGCGCCAAGGACAGAGCGAGGTAAACAAGCCTTCCTGTTACGAAGACGGTCACGTTTCGGACTCTTAACCAGCAAACTCGTTATTGCTTTGAGTAGGCTTTAAGCTAAAATTGTTATTTATTGTAATTTCTTTTTGCATGAATAATTTTAAGCTAACTTACATTTGTTGTCTTCTACGTTAACTGTCCGTCTACCTGTAAAAAAGGTATTTCGTGGCTGTAAATGTCCCTATTAAGTTAAGTATTACGATTAAGATCAAATTCATAATTTTAAGCATCAAAGTAGTCACTTGTAATATTAGGAACAAATTCTAGTTTACCACTTTAGAATATAAGATTTTAGGATAACTTTAACTTTAGAATAATTGATTTAGGTTTAGCGAATCGAATCTTCTCTCTTGACTATTATTCTTCGTATTAGATAGCTATTTCTGCCAATCATTTCCCGTGACGTTTACTCTTGACGTTGTCAGTTTATCATTCGCCCGGTTGATTTCAGGGATGAGCTAAAACCGTTCGCCGATGACGAGGGGTCTTGAATCGTTGCGCACATACCCGGACCCGTATTGCTTGAAGTTCTGTCTTCAGCCATACAATCTTCATCTAGCACGTCCAAGACCGCCAGCTTAGTTATTGGACGAAGAAATACGCCTGCCTTCGATTTCACATCTGCGCTCCGTATGCGCTCGTCGTTTCTAAGGTTCCCCTTCACAACTACTCCTCGTTCCCAGCTGTTCCTTCTTGCCTCATCCACCACTATCACCAAATCTCCCACTCGTACGGGCTTAGTTTCACCGAACCACTTCGACTGCTTTGCAATGACCGGTAGATACTCGGTAACCCATCTTGTCCAAAAACGGTCCAGCATTACGCGCACATGGTTCCAGTTAGCACGAGGCGTGGACTTCACTTCGACCGGATTAGCGACTGGCTGGCATACTCCATTCGAGCTAAGAAGCAAGAAATGGTTAGGTGTCAGCGCCAGTTTCACTGAGCGTACTAACCGCTCCAATATACCTCCCATATGAGGAGCACTGTGTGGCTGCGTTTGTGAAGGTTGAAGCCAACTCTTGATTCAGCTTTCGAATTTCTTAGCGCAACTCCTTCCTTGCTCCTTGGAAATTTAGTTCTTGGTCAGAGTATATCTTCAACGGTGCATCACGGCGAGCTACATATAAACCGACGAATGGCAAGTTTGCATGATTCGGTCGACAACGTAAAGGCTACCTCAAGGTGAATTGCTCTTGTTGTGAGGCAGGTAAATAATGCTACCCATCTCTTCACGTTCGTGCGTCCTACCCGTACAATTACGGGACCAAAATAGTCCAACCCGGTAAAAGTGAACGCCCTGATATAGGGGGTTAAACGTGCTTCCGGGAGAGGGCTCATACGATGTGGTCGTGGAACCGCTTTGCGTACCTTACACAATGTACAAGACTTCGCTACTTTCCCCACAGCTACTCTTATCTCCGACACATGGAATCGTTGCCTGAGCTCATTCACGATGGTTTCATTGTTTGCGTGTGCAAACTTTCGGTGATATCCGTCGATGATCAGCATTGTTACGTAGTGGTCTTTCGGTAGTATCCCCGGAAACTTTGCGTCATCTGCTACTGCGGAAGCTGCACCAATTCGACCGTCCTTGCGGATCAATCCATCTGCTCCGATGAAAGGATTCAACTTGTAGATACGGCTTTTCTTCTCGATTTGTTTCGGATGATGCGACGAATCTTTCTGCAGCGCTTCAAGCACAGCAAATTCTTGCGGGTAGACCTCAAATTGAACCAATTTCAACACCATAATCTCTACAACTCTTTACTGTAAAGATTCTTTGTAGTAAGGCACGGCAAGTTGTTTCTCTTTCCAAGACAGTTATTTAGGAATCGTCGAACATATCCCATGGTTTGCACCAATCGTTCCCATTTTGAAAAGCGCTCAAACTGCACCGTTCCGGTTACGTTGCATCGATGGATCGTTATTATATTCCGCATTTCTTCTACTGTGCTCCATTCTTCTTCCTTATGACTTGGCCATTCTGCTTCATCGTAGTAGAAAAACGATGGTCCACGAAGCCACCGGGATTCTTCAGAGGCATCTGGACCATTATCCCATTGTGTTGCTTCGTCGGAAACATTCCATTTTGAGGGTACTTTCCTCCAATCGTTTATGTCGGTGGATTCCAAAATCTCTCCTACCCTGAACGCCACCAACTGGTGGAGCCTTCGTTGATCCGCTCTGAGCCAGGCTAACACGGTGTTAGAATCAGTCCACAGTATTTTCCTTTTTATCCGAAGGGTATTACTTGACGCAATTGTCTTCATCAACCTTGTACCGATTACAGCTGCTTGGAGCTCTAGCCTTGGCACTGACAGTTGCTTAAGGGGCGCCACTTTGGTTTTGGACGCTACAAGTGTACACCGAACGGTTCCACGGTCCACAATCCGAAAATAAGCAGCTGCAGTGTAAGCAGCCGTACTTGCATCCACAAAAACGTGCAATTATAGTGTTTTCAAGGCTTCTGGACCATATCCGGGAAAATAACATCTTTGTATTCGTACTTGCTCCAGGCTGTGTAGTGCCCGTACCAAGGTTGTTAACGTTAATCATAGTTTAACGGCGTTACGTTGAATCGTTGACGTTAATTTCAACGTTCAACGCAAACTTCGATGGCTCGCTAAATGCCCCGGTTAACGTTAACGTTAACGAAATTCGTTGATTAACGTTAACGTTTCGCGTTAATTATTCCGTTGATTAACAGAAACCTTAGTAAAGCAGCCTCACAATATTTACATAATGTACAAAATTACAATCCGGTACAAATACATGAACTATTTTTGCTATGTCGATGTCGGCAGCACCCGGCAGTTTCACTCCCGTACCACGAGCACCTTTTTAGTGACAAAGTACCTACAAGTGTGGTTTGGTTTGCATCCCGAAATTTTCACTTGTTATCAAACCGTTGGCCATGACAACGCTTCCGACGATGCATCGCTTCTTGAGAAAATCATCGATGGAATCAACGTTGGCATTGACGTTGATTCAACGCTTTTCATTGACGTTAACGTTTATTTTCCAAATATTCAACGCAACGCCGTTGACGTTAAATTTTCGAAAAATTAACGTCAACGGCGTTAATCGTTGATTAACGTTAACAACCCTGGTGGTGTGTTGGTGGTTGCCACATCGATGATATACCACTCGCTGGTAAATAAGACGGCGCGGCAGTGTGCGATACGATGGGCCGGCACGACGATGTTGATGTTACCGATGATCAGGGATGCCAGAGGATATTTTCAAATGTCTTCACAGTCGAGTAAAAATGTCTTCAAATGTCTTCAATATCAAAATTACGATTATCAGAGAGAAATTTCAAAATCCAACAGGCTTGTAATTTCAAGCATCTCCTTGTTTCTTGTTGCATTTTTTTTAACACTCAAATTGTTGGAATTGAAGAAAATATTCCTTCAAATCTTCACGAGTAAGGGCGGATTTTTTTAAACTGAATTTCCATGTGGAATTCTTCCGAGTTTCATTTTTAAGAATTCCCTAAAGGGATTCGGAAGAATTTACCGTAAAATACCTGAAGAACTTCCACAAGATTTTCTGAAGAAATTTCTGGAAGAATTTGTGAAGGAACTTCAGGATAAACTCATGATGGATTTTTCGGAAGAATTCCTAAAGAAACTCCTAAAATGTACAGGGGAATTGCTGTTGGAACATCTAAAGGATTTTCTGAAGGAACTTCCAGATAAACTTCTAAAGGAACTTTCGGGTGAAATTCTAATTCCATTAGCATGGAACTTGCAGATGAATTGCAGGAGAACTTTCAGAAGGATTTCCGGAGGGATTTTCTGGAGGAATTACTGAAGGATTTTCCCGAAGAATTCGTGAAGGATTTTTCTGAGGAATTCCTGAAGGATTTTCCTGAGCAATTACTGAAAAGATTTGCTTGCAGTGGAGCTCCTGAAGAAATTTTTGAAGAAACTTCCGGAGGAACTTTTGGACAACTTTCTGGAGGAACTTCCTGAGGTATTGTTGTAGGAATTTCCGAAAGAATTCCTGGAGGAAATAACAGAAAAATTCCGGAGTATAATTTCAGAGGTATTATTGGGGAATCTTTCGGCAACATTCTTGGAGAATCATCAAGAGGAATTACTGGAAAAACTTCCGAGGGGATTTTTGGAAGAGTTTCCGAACGAATGCCTGCAGTAGTTTCGAGAGGCATTTCTGGAAGAACTGGTGGAGGAAGTCGTGAAAGAAACAATTTGTGGAGGAACGACTGGAGGTATTTCCGACGGAATTCTTCGAGGATCCTACGGAGAAATTTCTGGAGGAACTTATGGAGGAGCTCCTAGAAATATTTCTAAACGAATTTCTGGAGAAATTTTCTGAAAAATCTCTGAAGGAATTTGCGGACGAATTCCTGGAGGAACTTCAGAAGGAATTTCAGAAAGACCTCCAGAGAGGGCTTTACTGGAGAAATTTTTAGAAGGATTCTCAGATAAAAATCTGGAAGAGTTTCCAAAAATATTTCTAAAAAATATACCAATGGAATTAAAGGAAGAACTCAACGAGAAAGTGTAACGATTGTCGACTAAACTTTCTACTGAGTCTTTATAAAAACTCTGGCGGATTTTTTAATGAAATTTTCCTGATTTTTTTCATCAAATTATTTACGTGGCAATTGTGAGACATAGCCATTCAACACCAGAACAATTTTAATTTCTTGCCGACATACGTAAGAATTTTTGATCTTGGAAACTAAAAAATTTACTGAGAAAATTGAAAATAATTTTTTGTTGAAATTTAGAACTTTCTACAAAACTGTGGTACATGGAAAATCCGAAGAGACATTCCTAAAATTTCAAATACAAATCCGGAATGCATCCCACGAAAATTTAGACAAATTTCTTGTGGAAATGAAAAAAAATTATAGTGGGAGTTAGGGAGGTAGAACTTAGACAAAATCTTGTGGAAATTGAGGTGAATCTCCCATTTAAATTTTGGAGTAATTCCTTTATTTGCCCATACGGTAATTATTATAAATTTCCAAGATAATTTGGAAAGAATTTTCAATTTCAATTCTCTTGAATTTTTACGAGAAATTCCCCAGAATTTTCATGGGAAATTCTCCTTATTTCAAGGGAAATTATTTTTTAAAACGATTTTTCAATAAAAAATATTTCTAAAACTCGCAGAAAATTTAAAGAGTTCTTCAAAACCCATTCTCATTCTCGACGGGTATTCTGGAAATACCGATTACACAGAGAAACAGACGTCTTACTCATCGTTCCATCGTTCACCTTTTTAACGGTTGTTAATTTTTTATTTGTAGGTGGTTAATCGGCCCCATATGGCGCTTCGATGGATTTTGCTAGTGTTTGACTTTTGCGCACCACCGCCATTCGGTTGCGGCTTGGCCACGCTCAGTGATTTTAGCTTTGAAAGGCAATGCTTCGAAAAAAAAAATTCTTCTAAAAATTTGGTCTCTGGGGAGGGTTTTATGTCCAAAACCACCCCCGTGGCTACGCCACTGAACCTTATCATCCGGCTAGTGTAAATGTGTTTTGTCGTTTAAGATTTTCAGTCCGGGACATTAGTTTATTATGTATAACTTTTGTAATATTTATATTATCTGCATATGGAAGTCGCAGAATGTATAAGTTAGTAATGAAATTATATTTTCTATTCACTGGTTTATTATTGTTTTTTTTTTTCTCCTTTATTTAAGTGATTTTTAAATTTTAAAATTAAGTTCATCACTAGCTTATTGATTGTCTTCAAGTACCTTTAAACAGGAAGATAAGTCTTCAAATATTTTGAAAGTCTTCGAAATGTCTTCATGAAATAAATGTCTTCATAGAGATTCAAATGTCTTCAAATTGAAGACATGTCTTCAAATCTGGTATCCCTGCCGATGATATACCTTGCGCTTGTGGTGTGTAGGTTGCTAACGACGACTGTGGCAGTAATGAGTTCCCGTACGACGGTATGAAACTGACCGGCTGTGTAGTGGTCAGTCACGGCAACGAAAACGAAACCATCGACGCTGTTGTTGGTGAAATCACAAACATATTGTGTGCATCGACCGACGCAGAGGGTTTAGGAAACTGTTGCACGCTCGCCACCGTTGTGACTATTGGCATCACATTGTTCCCTTGCATGGTGCTCTGTGCTATAGATGGTAGTTGTGTAGTAGGATGCGAGATCGAGGCGTTTTCAGAATGGGATAATGGCAACGAAAGAGTAGATAACATACTCGAAGTGACCGCAGAAGCTGAATGTGGATTCACTTGGCCTACTTCATCAATAGTTGTCTGTGCCGTTCCTGGGACAGAATTCGTGATTGGTTTCAGCTGCGATGTGAGTCCAGTGGGTTTGTTTCCAGAATTGGCACTCATGGTCACAGCCGGGTTACGGGTGATCCAATCCTCCACTTTCTCCGCTCCACGGTTGCAACCGCTACGAACGCTAACTGCATCTCCATCGTCATCCATTTGGGTACGAAGCAGGTCGTACTTTCGTTGGATGTATTCCTTCTCCAAGGCAAACATCTCTCTGATGGCCTTGTCTCTCCGTTCTCGTTCCAAACGCAACGTCATCTCTTGAATAGCTTGCTCCTGCTTTCCTAGCTCTGCTTGCATCTTCTCCTGTAGCCGCTTCTCCTCGGCTAGGCGTTGCACCTCCAACTGTATGCGTGCTTCCCGCATACTTGCTGAAGTCGATACTGTAGAGGCTGGTGGATCGGGAACAGAAAACGCTGTGCATCTAAAGCTTCGGTCCTCTCCTTCGATGCTGTCGTTCACACCGACGCATCTGAAGTGGAACCAACAATCGCATCCGTCGCACTGGACCATCTTGCGATCTGCATGGTTTGGTTCGTTACACACGATGCATTGATTTTGTCGGGGAAGGGTCATTTGGCCGAAACCCATTCGGCCGAAAGCCATTTGGCCGAATGCCACTCGGCCGAAAGTTGTTTGGCCGAATATACCATTTGGCCGAACAGACCATTTGGCCGAAAGTCATTTGGCAGAATGAGTCATTTGGCCGAAAGGGTCGTTTGGCCGAAAGGTTCATTATGCCGAAAGGTTCATTATGCCGAAAATCATTTGGCCGAATGGGTCGTTTGGCCGAACGGGTCGTTTGGCCGAATGGGTCGTTTGGCCGAATGGGTCATTTGGCCGAATGGGTCGTTTGGCCGAATGGGTCGTTTGGCCGAATGGGTCGTTTGGCCGAATGGGTCATTTGGCCGAATGGGTCGTTTGGCCGAATGGGTCGTTTGGCCGAATGGGTCATTTGGCCGAAATTTCTCTTCACACTGTAAAAAGTGAGAAGCGCGAAATGAGTAATGAGACGTCGCACTACCAACTTCGCCGACAACTCACTTTTCACTCCTCATTTATCACTTCTCGCTGTCAAAAGTGAGAAACACAAGGTGAAAAGTGAGACTTCTAACTACACACGTCGCGCTTTTACCTTTTTACAGTGAGAAGAGCAAAATGAAGAAAGAGAAGTAAGACGTCTCACTTCCCACTTTTCTTTTCTCATTTCTCACTTCTCATTGTGAAAAGTGAGTAGTGAGACGTCTCACTACTCACTTTTCAGAGTGAGAAGCGAGAAATGAGGAGTGAGAAGTGAGACGTCTCACTACTCACTTTTCACAGCGTGAAGTGATAAATGAGGAGTGAGAAGTGAGACGTCTCACTTCTCATTCCTCATTTCTCGCTTCTCGATGTAAAAAGTGGGTAGTAAGACGTCTCTCTCCCCACTTCGCACTCCTCATTTATCACTTCACGCTGTAAAAAGTGAGAAGCGCGAGGTGAGTAGTGAGACGTCTCACTACTCACTTTGTGCTTCTCACTTTTGGCAGCGAGAAGTGATAAATGAAGAGTGAGAAGTGAGACGTCTCACTTCTAACTCCCTATTTATCACTTCTCGCTGTTAAAAGTGAGAAGCGCAAAGTGAGTAGTGAGACATCTCACTATTCATTTCGCGCTTCTCACTTTTTACAATTAGAAAACAAAAATGAAGAGTGAGAAGTAAGACGTCTCTCTTTTCATTGCTAATTCTCACTTTGCATATGAACTATTCAGCTAAATGTCCTATTCGGCCAAATAATCTTTTCGGCCAAACGACCCTTTCGATCAAATTACCCTTTCGGCCGAATTACTCTTTTGGCGAAATGATCCTTTCGGCCAAATGACCCTTTCGGCCTAATGAACTTTTCGGCCAAACGACTCTTTCGGCCAAACGACCCTTTCGGCCTAATGACCTTTTCGGCCAAACGACTCTTTCGGCCAAACGACCCATCCGGCCTAATGACCTTTTCGGCCAAACGACTCTTTCGGCCAAAAGACCCTTTCGGCCAAACGACCCATTCGGCCAAATGCCCCATTCAGCCAAACGTTCGGTCAAACGACCTTTTCGGCCAAACGACCATTTCGGCCAAACGACCCTTTCGACCCTTTTCGGCCAAATGACCCATTCGGCCAAACGGTCCTTTCGGCCAAACGACCCATTCGGCCAAACGACCTTTTCGGCCAAATGACCCATTCGGCCAAACGACCCTTTCGGCCAAATGACTTTCGGCCAGATGGGTTTCGGCCTAATGGTCTGTTCGGCCTAGTGGCATTCGGCCAAATGGCTTTCGGCCGAATGGGTTTCGGCCAAATGACCCTTCCCCGATTTTGTCCATCAGAACGATCGTGTGAGTCGGCGGCCGCTGGATCACCACTAGACATGGTTATGTTTTCCACGCCGAATGATACAAACAAATCTTAAAGATTTTGTTACGAAGATGGTCACGTTTCGGACCAGCAAACTCGTTATTGCTTTGAGTAGGCTTTAAGCTGAAATTGTTATTTATTGTAATTTCTTTTTGCATGAATAATTTTAAGCTAACTTACATTTGTTGTCTTCTACGTTAACTGTCCGTCTACTTGTAAAAAAGGTAATTCGTGGTTGTAAATGTCCCTATTAAGTTAAGTATTACAATTAAGATCAAATTCATAATTTTAAGCATCAAAGTACTTACTTGTAATATTAGGAACAAATTCTAGTCTACCACTTTAGAATAAAAGATTTTAAGATAACTTTAACTTTAGAATAATTGATTTAGGTTTAGCGAATCGAATCTTCTCTCTTTACTATTATTCTTCGTATTAGATAGCTATTTCTGCCAATCATTTCCCGTGACGTTTACTCTTGACGTTGTCAGTTTATCATTCGCCCGGTTGATTTCAGGGATGAGCTAAAACCGTTCGCCGATGCAAGGGGTCTTGAATCGTTGCGCACACTTCCCAAAAGCTGAAAATAGTGACAGCAAAGAGATTGGTGGAGGAGCTCAACAATTTCGTGGATGGGAAGAACAACGTCCATAAGGAGATTAATTATATGGTTCACAAGATCCGAAATGCACTAGTATCGGCAGTAAATGAATTCGATACCGCAGTGCTGAGGGCCGATGTAGCGGAGTGTGCATTGGCGCTGGCTAAGGCTCCTGCTGCCTCAGCTCCGCCGGAACCGGAACATATCGGCACAGCTGCTCCGTTATATTCTAAGAAACAGGGGAAAGATAAGTTGGCTGGGGTGGAGAGTACATCAGTCTCCATGACTCCCAAAAGGGCCAGAACTTCGCCGGCAGACGGGAGACCAGGTGGTCTAAAGAAGCAAACGCGGGAGGACGCTGCCGCCGTCGTAGTGACAGACGCTACTTCACAGGGAGCAGGATAGAGTACTGTAGTTGGTTAGAAGGAGAAAAGAAATAGACAGCAGAAACGAGACCTGGACGATGCTCGTGGAGGACCAACGCGCACTGGGAGTTTTCGAAAGGAAAGTGTTGCGTACCATCTATGGTGGGTTGCAGATGGCGGACGGTACGTGGAGGAGGCGAATGAACCACGAGTTGCATCAGCTGTTGGGAGAACCATCCATCGTTCACACCGCGAAAATCGGAAGACTGCGGTGGGCCGGGCACGTAGCCAGAATGTTGGACAGTAATCCGGTGAAAATGGTTCTCGACAACGATCCGACGGGAACAAGAAGGCGAGGTGCACGGCGGGCAAGGTGGATCGATCAGGTGGAGGACGACTTGCGGACCCTCCGCAGACTGCGTGGTTGGCGAAGTGCAGCCATGAACCGAGCTGAATGGATAAGTCTTTTATGTGCAGCACAGGCCACTCCGGCCTTAGTCTGATGATAAATAAATAGCAGAAACGGAAAGAGGCAAGAAAAATGGAGCAGAACAAGAAAGGAAAGCCTCCGCTTCGTCCGAAGCCACCGAAGGGGGAAGCCGTACTCGTCAAGGCGAACGACGCAAGGATGTATGCAGCGCTCCTCAAGAAGGTTAGAGAAGACCCGGAGCTGAGGGACTTGTAGTAAGGACCAGGCGCACACAAACTGGAGAGATGCTCTTCGAGTTAAAGAAGGACCCTGTGGTTGATTGCTCGACTATGCAGGAGCGCATTGCAAAATCGCTGGGCGCAGAGGCGGAAGTTAAATCCCTGACCCCAGAGATGGTGATTATGTGCAGGGATCTAGACGAGATCACGTCGGTAGAAGAGCTCAAGGATGCTCTGAAGTCACAGTGTAACCTGGGCGAGGTTCAAATGGCAATCCGAATAAGGAAAGCGTTCGTAGGAACACAAACAGCGATAATTCGTCTGCCAGTAACCGCTGCTAACAAGGCTCTAGCGGTAGGCAAACTGACTGTTGGATGGTCTAAATGCCCATTGAAAGCCGCCCCGCCAGTGAATAAACAAGCGGAGAGATGCTTCAAATGTTTGGGCTTCGGACACCGGGCAGGGGCTTGTAAAGGTCCGGACAGAACCAACATGTGTTGGAAATGCGGGGAAACAGGTCATTTTGCGAAAGACTGCACGCAAAGACCCAAGTGCATGCTTTGCACTCCAGAGGATGGAAATGACCATCAGACGGGTGGCTACAGAGGGCGATCGCAGGTCAACAGTAGTGGAGATAATCCAAATTAATCTGAATCACTGCGAAACCGCACAGCAACTGTTGTGGCAGTCAACAACGGAAAAGATGTGCGATGCCGCGATAATTGCAGAGCCGTATCGAGTTCCTTCTGATAACGGCAACTGGTTGACAGATAGTTCTGGAATGGCTGCGATACAAGTTATGGGCAAATTCCCAATTCAAGAAATGGTGGAGAGTTCATGCGAAGGCTTCGTGATTGCCAAAATCAACGGCGTCTTTGTATATGCAGCTGCTATGCATCTCCACGATGAACCGTGGAACGGTTCAGCCATATAATGGATCAGTTAACCGACAAGCTGATTGGACGAAGGCCAGTAGTCATAGCAGGTGCCTTTAATGCCTGGGCTGTGGAGTGGGGCAGTAGAGTGATCAACACAAGAGGATATGTCGTGCAAGAAGCTCTAGCGAAGCTAGATGTACGATTGTGCAATGAAGACTTCGTGAGTACATTTCGGAGAGACGGGAGGGAGTCTATAATTGACATCACGTTCTGTAGCCCTTCACTGACGACAAACATGGACTGGAAAGTAAATGAAGACTACACCCTTAGCGACCATCAGGCGATACGTTACCGTATCGGCCAACGAAACAATGGTGAAACGCGGAGAATGATGACCTGCTTGTCTCAGAGTCAGGAGGCGAGCACAGAAAGCGAGGACGGAACCAGAGAAAGTGGAGCGCAAGGCGGCGCTTCGGTTTGCTAGGACCGCTTCAAAAAAGGCCATCAAAGTTAGCAAGTCAGACTGTTACAAGCAGTTGTGTCGAGAAGCATACGCCAACCCATGGGGGGATGCTTATAGAGTCGTGATGGCGAAGATGAAGGGTTCGTCGACACCGGCCGAAAAGTGTCTGATCAAGTTGAAGGAGATTGTAGAGGGTCTTTCCCCGCAACGCGACCCGACTACGTGGTGGCCACCAATACCGTACGGTGAAGAAAAAGAAACAAACGCTGAGTACCAACAAGTGTCCAATGAGGAGCTTGCAGAAGCGGCGAAGCGCCTGCAGGCGAAGATAGCCCCCGGTCCGGATGTAATACCGATCGTGGCGCTGAAAGCTGCGCTGGTGGCATGTCCGGATATGTTCAGAACAGTGCTACAAAAGTGCCTGGACGAAGGCAACTTCCCAGAAATGTGGAAGATTCAGAAGCTGGTGTTGCTGCCGAAGCCAGGAAAGCCTCCGGGTAATCCGGCTTCGTAAAGACCTATATGTCTGTTGGACACACTCGGGAAGCTCCTGGAGATGATTATCCTGAATAGGCTTGCGAAATGTACGGAGGGCGAGCGCGGACTGTCGAAGATGCAGTTTGGGTTCCGCAAAGGAGTATCGATCGACGGTGGTTGCTATTCGGACAGTACTCGAGAGCGCTGAGAAGGCGTCCGAACAGAAGCGAAGAGGAGATCGATATTGCGCAGTGGTAACAATAGGCGTAAAAAATGCGTTCAATAGTGCCAGCTTCGAAGCCATCGCATCAGCGCTGCATAGAATGCGGGTTCCTGGTTACCTGTGCCATATCCTGAAGAGCTACTTTCAGTGCAGTGTTGGTGTACGACACTAACGAAGGGCGTAAGTCGATGCGGGTTACAGCGGGCGTTCCTCAAGGCTCCATTCTCGGTCCAACTCTTTGGAACGGGATGTACGATGGAATCCTGAGTCTGCGGTTGCCTAGAAAAGTTAAAATCGTGGGTTTTGCGGACGACGTGTCACTAACGGTGATGGGCGAGACACTTGAAGAAGTAGAGGTGTTGGCGACTGAGGCGATAGCAATGATCGGGAGCTGGATGAACGGAGTGAAGCTGCAAATAGCTCACCATAAGACGAAGGTGCTATTAGTCAGCAACTGTAAGGCGATTCAGCGTCAGGAGATCGTCGTTGGTGATCATGCGATTGCATCAAAGCGATCACTGAAACATCTGAGAGTGATGATCGATGACCGGCTAAATTTCAATAGCCACGTCGATTACGTCTGCGAAAAGTCGGCGAAGGGTATGAGCGCAATAGCAAGGATCATGCCAATCATTGGCGGTCCAAGAAGTAGCACCAGATGTCTACTAGCTAGTGTCTCGTCATCAATACTGCGGTATGGAGTCCCCGCTTGGGGTAATGCGCTGGAAACCAAGCGGAACCGTAGAAGGCTATAAAGTGCGTTCCGGCTGATGGCCATACGAGTAGCGAGCGCCTACAGAACGATCTCGTCGGAGGCAGTATGCGTTATCGCCGGGATGGTCCCTATCTGCATCAGCGTAGCGGAAGATATTGAGTGCTATCATCGGAAAGACACGAGAAATGTGAGAAAGATGGAGAGAATCCGTTCAATGGAGAGGTGGCAGCATGAATGGGACAGTACAGACAATGGGAGGGGACCCACCGACTCATTCCAAACATGTCAACGTGGATGAACAGGAAGCATGGCGAAGTAAACTTTCACCTGACACAGTTCCTGTCAGGCCACGGCTGCTTCAGGAAGTATTTACATCGGTTTAGGCATGCTGCTTCGCCATTTTGCCCGGAGTGTGAGAACATCGAGGAGACGGTGGAGCACGTGATCTTTGAATGTCCCTGGTTTGAGGCAGTTCGAAGGGAAATACACGATTTAAACCAAGAGAACATTATAGAAAAAAATGTGCCGAGAGGAAAGCACGTGGAATGCAGTCGACAGGGTAGCTACACGGATTTTATCCGAGTTGCAGAAGCAATGGCGTAACGACCAAAGAGCATCGGTATCGGGAGAACTTCCTTCGTCGGGGAACTCTCCGTCGGCGTAGATAAGATCCGCCGCCGGGGACTAGACCGAGTAGTTCACGATGAAATACAACCAGTCACGGGTCGTCAGGGCACCAGTGCAGTGAACCAGACGCCCTGCTCCCCCGGAGTCGCTGAACTGACATTGGCACTCGGCTGGTTGGCGTCGGTAACGGAAGAATCTCCTTCGCCGGGGCTCTGTCGGAGTAAGTTAGATTCCCCGTTGGCACGAGACCGAGTAGATTGTGAAGAATGAGCTGCTCAAGTCTCCGAAACACCAGTCACTTCAAGGTGAAGGCTGGGTACACCGGCGATAGTATAAAGGAGTGGTGCTGAACAGCACAACAGGCTGACTTTTCCGAAGTAAAGCATATTTGTAGTACCGGAGAAGTTTAGGTAAAGACACGAATAGGATGGAAAGTTCGAATGATAGACTCCATGAAGTAGACAGTTTATCTTGCTGTCCGAGGGGAAGCAAGGAAACAAAACAAGTAAAGGAGGTTTTTTCCCTCAGTCGAGGGTTTTTCCTTCCACCACGGTTGAAGCAAGCTTCCATAGAAGCAAGATTAGGGTAATGATGGTATTTTGGACATCTGAATATATTTTGGACTTTTGGCTATATTTTGTTTATTTTGTTACATAAATGTGGTTATAAATGTGACTATGAAAGAGGCCAAAGAGACACATCATTCCTACTTATTTAAAGAAAGCTATGTTGAAAAACGCGCAAAATATAACCAAAAGTCCAAAATATATTCAGATGTCCAAAATACATCATTTACCCTACCTAATTTTGGAAGGTAACTTAGCAGGAGTGATCCCCAGAGCCCAATCCCCCTAGCAGGCCGCAAGGGTAGATGGTGAATGTTTCCAAGCAGTTTTGCGAGGAAATGCAGACGGAAGTGTCATAACCCAAGATAGATAGATCTATAGATAGATAGGTAGTCAATGAAAATAAACACATACAAATTGAAATCTTTGAATCTACCGCAAAATCGAATTGATTATAATTAAGGACATGTTTCTATACACATACATACCAAATGAACCTTCTGCTAAACAGGTACGAGCGATGTTGCAACGGTTACTGTACCAAGTAGATGAACTTTGATCATCCATGTCCCGCGATAGAGACGACATCAGCCACAGCGAAAAAAAACGCGAACGCAAAGTTTAATTAGATTCCTTTCAGGTGGCAATGCATATCAGCGCTGAATTTCAACCATTTTCAATTAGTCGCTCGGTACGCGATGTGGTCGGGAGGGTGGCAAACCTGTATCTAAGACAGGAAAGAGTTGCCACTGCCGTTGTGCGTTATACGCAATATCTCCCTATTTAGACAGAATTTGAAAAGATGGAATGCGGAATACAAAGGTGCTAGCAATTTTAAATATTTGCGATATTAAGATTTTAAAATACTTTGTTTCAACTTTTAAAAGTCATCGAAATTGGCGAAATACGTTCAATTGGATGTACGTACATTTCGAACAATAGTTGAGATAAAATATTTCGGCGAAGGACAACATGGGACAGTTATGTAAGTAACAATGATTTAACTCATCACTCAGTCTCAGCGCTTCGCAGCATGGCTGCCGAGTTCTGCTTTTCTATATTAGAAGTTAAAACTTTGTCTTATCAGCTCGATGAAAAAGTGAGTTCTGATATTCTTTACTATTTCCAGCTGGGAGCAGGTGTGGGTGCGCTTCAGCAACAGCAAGCACTGCTGGATGCGATCATAAATTAGAAACCTGCTGTAGGGGTGGGTAATCCGTTTTTGTCATTATAATTCTATCCTCAACCCCATGTTTTTTACTGGAGATTTTTATATTAGTTCCAACATTATTATCTGCAGCTCAACTTTCGGAGTTACAGAATTTAACTTTATTCCAGATATATCAATTCCATAATCTGCCGCGTGAAGTATCCCATAAATTTTGTTTTCTCTAAGTGAAATGGCTCTGTCATAGTATGGTACGGGCATATCTCCATGACTCTAGTGCGATAGAACTAATGATCGATAGTACTGCGTGTTATACAGAATAGCTTGTATATGTAGATGCTATTTTTGAACGTTTGTCTCTATGCCACTCATCAAGTATCTCTATGCCACGCATCCAGTAGATAGACGTTCATTGATTGCTTCAATTGTCTTCTACCTTATATCTTAAGTGAGGTTGATCGATTACGCCGATAAATATATTATTCATAACATAACAAATTAGGTCTTCTAAACTATTCCAAACCAGCTTGAATTCGACCCATTATGGAATTTGAATCACTGACAGGATGACACCTTGCCTTAAATACAATTGCAACGGAATCGGAATTTAGTTACTGCACAGGGAAGGTAAATATAAAATGAACGGAAAACTTTTTTCATTACCCTCCTACTGCGGTACATTTGAAAAAAAGTACCACTATCGCAAAAGACTTCGTAGTCTAGTTAGAAAATATCGTCAACCTACTACATTAACTGGAACTGTCACAAGGCAGTCACCTAGCTCTCTTGGCTTGGCAGCAGATGTGCAGTCAGACCGACTTCAGATTGCCAGTAGCCAGCGCAGCATGGTTGGTGGTGTTATATTGAAGAGCAAAAAGTCCCACCCACGCCAGGCAGGGTCTGCAGGCCATAAAATTACGATAATCGATATCGGGATCTAGATCTGTCTGCTCGGATTCTGGCACATATATGTTATTGCTCGCACACGTGGAAAATAGGTTGGTTCCGCGCGGTGCTGCTGAGGTCAGGTTGGGGAGGTTTCCGGGACAACATATTCATCCGATGCACCCGGTGGATAATTCCTGGCTCGAACGGTTAAAAGAAATGCGTTGCGCCTCTATTGATAGGGGATAAAGGGGTTCGCTTGGTATGCACCATGGGTACACAGCTAGAATTTTTGTGTAAATTTACGTTTATTTTGATGCACATATTTGGAGCATCGAATTACATCTAAAATTAAGTTCGATGTTAAATTTACATCACTTTAAAATTCAATTGAGATCGTTGAATTTTACACGTTTGGCTTGGAGCGCACATTTAAAATTACATGAATGTAAAATCCAACGTCCGCTCCCACTGCCCACTCCCAAATACAATTAATCTTAAAAAATGAATAAAGTTTCATTTCTCACTGTTTTATTTTACGCCTAAATGAAAACATAAATATTTACAATTACATCAAATATATCAATTAATTCAATATGACATTGTGTGACCCGGTAAACTCAGGCAGGAATATCCAATTATCTATCCACGAAATGGTGTCAGACCGAAATTCAGAGCCGCAAGGTCAAACGAATAGGCTGCAAAATGAATATTCAATTAGAAATTAATAAAACAAATAATTAATCAGAAATTAAATAATATTCAACAAAACTATTCTTACCATTCACGTAGTTACAATAAATTTGTTCACTAATTAGCCGTTTTCGAGGCACAGTTCAGATACTCTTGATCTTAATGCCATAACGAGTTCTGCTACCATCTTGTTTTCACATTCATTTTGGCATTGTTTCAACCCGTTTAAATTTACACGATCGTGTAAAGTTAAAGTTTTATTGATGGACAATTAAATGCATATCGATGTATTTATACATCAATTGAAAAATGAATGATGATTCGTTTAATTTTATATCTTTTTCAATGCTCTTAATATGTGCATTGATTTCGATGGAAATTTCTATCAAATAACAAATAAAATTACTGTGTTTTTACGACTGGCCCTGTTTACATGTCGTTGAAATTTAAATATTTTTTGCTGTGTAGGAAAACGACACTGAACGCTAAGCACCTACTAAAAAATGAGTTGAATCCGAATCAATTTCAATAAAGTGTCATTTTAAGAAAATTATTAAGCTCTTCTAGTGGAATGTCTTCACCATATTTATCAAATCTCACTGAAGTTCAAAGAATTCAGAATGTAGCTGCCAAAACCCTAAAATAAAAACCTTACAGGATATCATTTGCTGATAAATTCCATTCAAAAGCCAGAATTCGTTAGAAATTCTTCGGTAGATTAAGCTATTCTACGTCTTATTCGGAACATAAACTTTATTTTTTGTCTTTATTATCGAGACTTTCAGCACTAGGTTGGCTCGTCTCGTGGCAACATAAACTTCTTCTTCTTTTTCAATGGCTTTACATTTCACTGGAACTTGGCCTGCTTTTTAACTTAGTATTCTATTAGCATTTCCTCAGTTTTTAATTGAAAGCTTTTCTAATGTTGGGACAAAATCCGGCGAATGTATGGCCAAACTTAGAAAACAGCACTTTATTGATTTTTTTTTGTTTTAAACTTTACTTACTTGATACTTGATGGGCTACAGCTCTTCAATGAACCTACGCCGAATGGAGTATCCTTCTCCACTGGACTCGATCCTGGGCCAATCGCTTCCAGTCGCCCTGAACATTGAGCGCCCTCAGGTCCTCTTCTTCACTGCAACAAGCCATCGTGTACGTGGCCTTCCACGAAGCCTGCGGCCTCTTCCGGGTTCTCTACTAAATATTATCTTCGCTTGACATTCTTCCTGCATACGAACGACGTGACCAGCCCACCGTAGTCTGCCGTGTTTTAAATTTAAAAAAAGTCAATAACCGTAAAAAATATTATAGATTATTTGGGAAAGTTAACCTTGAATAAATTGAAAAATGTAGTTAGCTCCAAGGTAGTGCTGAACACCCCTTATCCCCGCTCGCCTGTAGTTACGCCAATTGGAATAAATTGATCGAGTAGACGATAACCCTTTATAAGGCAGACGAATCTAAACAATAAATTAACAAAAACAACAATAGGACACAATGTTGACATGGTTTAAGCTCAAATATATGTTTGTTATACATTAAATAGTTCAGAAACATTGAAAAATTGGTGGCAGTATAGTTGCCACTGCCCGGCAAGCGGGACGAAATTGATGACAATATAGTTGCCACTGCCCGACAAGCGGAAAAACAGGCATCAACAAAAAAAAATGAAAGATTTTAAAAAATTAGGTTTTACGTAAAACCAGTCAAATCAAGTCACGTTGCATTTTTGTCCTAGTCCTAGTTTTTTGTCCTAGTCGGAAAACGCAACATTGGTAAAAAAAAAAATTTTTTTTGCCCTTTTATTCCCAAGGGAAAAAAACACAATTTCGTCAAAATGCATGAACCAAATATACAGAAAGGCAAAGCTTTTTTTGACGTAGGACTACGTCTGTGTTTTCTATATTGGGTACACTTTACGATTGCGAAAATCGGGGACCGTCACGAAAATATGATAGACTTTAAACTTTAATATCTAAGCCGTTTCTCGATGGATTTTCAATTTTTTTGGACCATTCGATCAAGGATGAGTCAACGCTTCTTTGTATTTATTTGAAAATATTGGTTTTTAACTATTTTTTATCGATAATTGATTAACAGTTTAGAAATAGGTCAACCAACCAATCACGTACATGCATCACTAGCACAGACATCAAAAATCAATCACTTGCGGGTTTGGATCTAATCCTCAGTTTGAACAAGGTTTCACGCAGAGCAGACGCATCAAAGCGATCGCAGCGGAGCGGACACACCATCACGGAGGCGCTTATAACATTTTCAAAAGAAATCCATCGCATTGGTGGTGGTGCTCGATGTGTTGCTGCATTCAACCTCAACCTCATTTCATATGAAGAAAGGGTTGACCATAAAAATAGCACTGTGGCGATCCCGCACCGCCAGTGCCGATGCTGAAAATTGATTACAAATTGTGGTGTCAGTTAGTTGGAAAATTGGGAAAAGAAAAATTGGTTCTTCTCAGGACCAACATTTTATGAAAAGAAAGAGTTAATTGCGAAAATGGACTGTTTCGGTGGCATCGGGTTTGGCGTGGTAGCTTGGTTGCTGTTAGTGATTCCATCCATTAAAATTTACTGCATCATCTCCCTCCGACGCGCTATCAAATTCGTTATTTACGATTGAGTTTTGCACTTTGAAGAAAGTTTATTTCGGATAGTCGGATCAACCTTCTTTTGTATAAAACGGTGGCTTTTGTATAAAATCAATGAAGACGCCACCTCAGTGGAAACTTTCTACAGCAACCACCCACCGATGAACGTCGCTCGGACAGACAGATGCCAAGAGATAATGTTTTGTAACATGAAGAAACTTCGTCTTGAGTCAAATTTCTGTTATATTCCTCGCAACAATACGCATCTTAGATAACCAACATATCATAACCAAATCCAGAATCTTGCGAGAAAATTTCATAGGATTCTTAGAATTTGTCATTCTCCGAACGGTCCGTTGTCTGCTGCGGAATCCCGATCAAAATGGCTCGCGCGCGTCGAAAAGCAGCTTTCTTATATCTAATGAAGAAACTTCATAAGCCCCGCCCCTTCATTAATCGTTATGAGTGCACATTATATTTACACCCATACAGATCACAAAGGGGCGGGGCTAACGGGCTTAATTTATTGAATACAAGAAAGCTGCTTTCCGGCGCGCGCGAGCCATTTTGATCGGGATTCCGCGGAATGAGCGGTTCAACCAAATTTGATGTAGCGGAGCGGACACAGCAGCACGGCAATGCTTAAAAAAATTTCCAAATGGTGGAAGTTTAGCGAAAAATCATCAAGTGGCGGTCGGACAATTTCAACGTAAGGTGCTGACAAGCGTTTGGATGCAGTTAGTTATTGGAAAGACGCATTGGGGAAAGAAAATTGGTTTTTCTCAGGACCAGCATTTTATGGAAAGAAAGAGTTAATTGCGAAAATGAATTGTTTCGGCGGCATCGGGTTTAGCGTGGTAGCTTGGTTTCTGTTAATGATTCCATCCGTTCAAATCAATTACATCATCTCCCTCCGCCGCGCTATCAAATTTGCTAGTTACGTTTGAATTTTGCACTTTGAAGAAAGTTCATTTCGGATTGTCGGATTAACCTTCTTTTGTATAAAAACCTTTTTGGAGGACACCATCCTCAAAAATGGCCGAAATAAAGAAGAAATAAGCAGAATCAGAATTCAGAAGTGGCGTGAAACCAAACACAAATATATTTATTGGCAACGTTAGGTTTTCTCCCGCGATGTAGGCGTACGTGGCAAAGTAAGGATTGTGATGTCCCCGACTGAAAGCCAGTCAAGTGGCTTCAGCGGCCGATTAGTCATGTTAATTCCACGGTTAGAGAATCAAAGTTCATCCAACTGGGAACAACTATTCGACTTCTCGATTCAGTTAGCCTCCGAGCAGTTTGTTCAATGTTAATAAAACGACACAAATTATTATGGCAAATACCATCAATTTCGAATAGCTACGTAGTCCTACGTCACCTTTGCGTACAACCCGATTGGGCTGCACCTTTGAGTTTTTTAAATCCTTCTTCCACTCAAAACTTACTATCTGTTCGTAAAAAACTGTTCTCAAATTGACATTTAAATTTTTTACGGCTCAAATTCATCTGGTATGTTACTAGGAAGTAGAGGGTCTTGTTTCCCGGACTAGAAAAAATCCCGGGATTCGGGATTTAATTTTTCATTATCCCGGGATGTCCCGTGATAAAAATAAAAAATAATTGCAATCTCCAATTTCAAATATTTATTGAATTCATGTAAATGGAAAATGTGTTTCAGTTTGATTCACGAATGAATTCTCACTTGTCTACGCGTTTGAAATACGATTTCAGAAATATTAGTGCATTGATGCTTGAATCCGACAATGAAGACCTCTTCTTACTGCAGATGTTTCCAGAATCAGAGAACACCCGCTCGCTGTCAATCGAAGTGGGTTTAATTGTCTTCAAAGCCATGAAAACCTTATCCAGACTTGATGTTAGTTCTCCAGTTATCTCAAACAGAGCAAGCTCCTTATTGATAACATTATCCAGACTAGGTGTTTTTCGTTGTTGAGGATTGGACGTCTCAGCCTGTTTCTGGATCATAGCTTCCAACTCTTCTTTGAGCGATGCTGCCTGGTTTCCGTCAGATTCAGATGATGGCGTGTGGATCGGAAGGGTATCCGGGGGTGTGTTGTAAAGCCGACCGCACTCTTCTTTAACAAACTTAATCAGCTGGTGACGGGAAGCGATCGGTAGCTCAGGAGAATTAGAGCATGAACTTCCTCCACTTTGAAGCCATCTCATAAGCGAGACAAGCTTGATGTTTCGGCGCTCATTTATCCGTTTCAGAATTGCCTCGTGCAATTTCGAGGCGAATGGGTTTTGCTGGCTGTTCAGTTTAGATAGCAAAAATTCTCGGGTACTTTTTCAAAACGGCGTATGTCGCAAATTGTAAACAAACCCGTTTTCAACAGCATATGGTATAAAATTCATCTAAAAATGTGTATATCTTCAAAGCTACATGAAAATGTGTTATTAAAAATGTAAATCAATTTTTTGCAAAACGGTGTAACATTATTGTTGAAAATATTGCACATACACCGCTTAGCAGAAAATGTACTTTAAAAAGTTTTTCAAACAACTAAATAGTTTAAAACGTGCGTCTGCTTGTACTTTTCATCACTGATTTCAAAATTAAGCATGTTGCTTGAATATTCTGATTTTCGTTAGGAAAAACATTTTACGTTGTTTTTCTGCAGCAAATGTTGTTACGTCGTGTTGTAAGTGTTGCAATTTTTTTGTCGCATGTGCGTGAAACGTTTCAATTTGACGCAACATTTCGACGTATCAACAATGCAGCGTACTGAGCAGCGTAACATTTCGACGAAAGTAGCATGACCTTGGTCATGCTGACGTATCAAAACGACGTATGTGATTTTTCTGTTGCAGAACGTTGTAACATATATTTTTATCAAAATAACTGAAATGTTCACACGCAGTGCAGATTTCAGAGTCAGTGACGATGAACCTTTTCATAATCTATCGTTGAGGTGTATTCAATTGCAATAAAAATGATTAGTTTCTAAATAGGAATAAAAATGAAATCTGAAAACTTCCAAGCTCATTTTCTCAGCTTGATCAAAATGTTACATACGTCGATTTGAAAAAGTTCCCGAGAATTCTAGGCTAGCTTCAGCCGTCAATAGCGTTGCGTCACGACGCCCAAGGGCCTGGTTGTTCGGCCACATTGAGAGTTGACGTAAAGTCAATGTCAACTTCTCTCCATGAACAGCCTAGATAGCCGTGTGGTGTCGGCAGCTGGTTCTCTGGCTAAGAATAACATTACGGATTGCCTGTTCCAGTGGTAAAAGTCCACCATACAAGTGACCCCTAATTCTCGGTGTGATGCGGCTTTATGCTTACCGTGCCTACGAATGAATGGTTAGGGGGGGTCTAATAAGAACCTAAACACAAACGGAGCCTGTGAAGCACCAGGGCCCCCTTCACAGTATTTTAGCCCTCGCTGCGCTAACCGGAGCTATGGCGTAGTTGACTTTTTACTTCTCCGAGATAATCGGCTACTCTTATTCAACTTCATCGTGAGGTTAAATAAGAGTAGGGTTATGAACTGCCCATGATCGCATATTTGTAACAATTGCATTTTTTGCGATTTTGAGTTAGGCTCATGAATTGTCTTCAAATTGTTAGTTCTTTCATCTAAGTTGGTGAAATCTGAAAGTTTATTCTAAAAATCTTGAAAAAACTACCAAGTTGTTTTGTAACATCGAGCATAGTGACCGCATAATTGTAACACTGGAAAATTATTTCACCGGTGTGCCATGTTCCTTGAACAAAAATTAGCACAATTGATTTGCACTCAAATATTAAGTGATGCAGATATAGCTGCCGATGATTTTAACTGCAAAAAGTGTTTGTGCAATTTTTAGATTTTTTTTGAAAATGAGTTGGATTTCCATATTAATGCATATCACAATCTTCATCGTTCCATTTCTCCCATGCCTACTTTTGTTGATTGTTACAAATATGCGATCATGGGCAGTGAATCTGTGTTTTAATTAGTTTTCAAGAAATTGTCACCTATATGGATTCGCATTATGCGTTTTTTCACAGTGTACTCTGTGTCACGTCTTTGACGTTCGGCTTTGGCTACTCTTGTTCATCCTCAACGTGAGTGTGGGATTATGAATATGTTTTTTACTTAGTTTTTCAACAAATTTTCACCTATATGGATTCGCATTATGCGTTTTTTTACAATGTACTTTGTGTATGTTACCTTTATGGATTCGCATTATGCGTTTTTCACAGTGTACTCTGTGTCTCGTCCTTGACGTTCGGCTTCGGCTACTCTTGTTCAATCTCGACGTAAGGTTAAATAAGAGTGGGGTTATGGATATGTGTTTTAATTAGTTTTCAACAAATTGTCACCTATATGGATTCGCATTATGCGTTTTTCACAATGTACTTTGTGTATGTTACCTATATGGATTCGCATTATGCGTTTTTCATAGTGTACTCTGTGTCTAGTCCTTGACGTTCGGCTACGGCTACTCTTGTTCCATCTCTACGTGAGGTTAAATAAGAGTGGGGTTATGGATACGTGTGTTACTTAGTTTTCAACAAATTGTCACCTAAATGGATTCGCATTATGCGTTTTTTACAATGTACTTTGTGTATGGTACCTATATGGATTCGCATTATGCGTTTTTCACAGTGTACTCTGTGTCTCGTCTTTGACGTTCGGCTTTGGTTACTCTTGTTCATCCTCAACGTGAGTGTGGGGTTATGAATATGTGTTTTACTTAGTTTTTCAACAAACTTCCATCTATATGGATTCGCATTATGCATTTTTTTTTTACAATGTACTTTGTGATTGTCACCTATATGGATTCGCATTATGCGTTTTTCACAGTGCACTCTGTGTTTCGTCTTTGATGTTCGTTCATTGTTACATCCTCTGTGTTTTTGTGACCTCTCTTTAGTCCCTAGCTGAATGCGTGTGAGTCTACATAATTGGCTTTCCTATAAATGGTTCCATTCTCCTTTCCAACTTCAAGCTCAGGAGAATTAGAGCATGAACTTCCTCCACTTTGAAGCCATCTCATAAGCGAGACAAGTTTGATGTTTCGGCGCTCATTTATCCGTTTCAGAATTGCCTCATGCAATTTCGAGGCGAATGGGTTTTGCTGGCTGTTCAGTTTAGATAGCAAAAAGTCTAGGCTAGTTTCAGCCGTCAATAGCGTTGTGCCACGACGCCCCAGGGCCTCCGATACCAGCCTAACTGGCTGAAGAGCGTCAAATAGGGATTTCATCAGGTCCAGTTCATTTTTGGTTATGTACGTACCTTTATCCTTATCGAGTTCTGTGAGCGCTTCCACAACACTATTGTGAAGTTTTATGTAGCGCTCCAGCATTTTTTCAATGCTATTCCATCGAGTTTTTACATCTAGAAGGAGTTGAAGTTGTTTCCCAAACCGTTTTTCAACCTTTCTCTGAAGCACTGAGTTCTTTACTGGCGAACGGCGGAACATTCGAACAATGTTTCGGATCCGTTTGAGTGTTTCTCAAATTCAGTTTTTGCAATCCTGATTTAAATTTAAGAATTAATTGGGAAAATCAAAATAATATGAGTTAAGATATTACCGAATGTGAATGAATTGTCTTCGTCATCTGATTCGTCAGTGTCATCGTTGTCGTTAAACTCATCGTCGTCATCATCATCTGAAAATTCTGATTCCGACAAGGTCGTCTTCTCTGTCCTAGACGAGTACTTGGGGGCACTTCGATAAAGAACGTCCTGAACAGCGAGGTGCAGCCCATGATTGTAGCACAACTGATGGAAATAAGGAACCATCTTTCCAAATTTCACCATAACCGAGGCGCCATCCGATGTAACTGCAGCTACGGAATTATCTTTAACGTTAAAACTAATCAGCAGCTGTTCCACGGCTTGCATAATTTTGTCCGCCGGAAACGATCCGTGAATACGAACAAGTCCCAAGTTGTAGAACGCACCATCCGCGAAATGAAGGTTGACATTGAAATACCGTTTGTTCGCCAAACTTGTCCATTCATCAGTTGTCAGGCTAACAAACTCTCTCTGTGTATTAATTCGTTCCGTTAATTCCTGAATTGTCTGCTTCTTAGCTTGCTCGAAGAAATCGTGGATAAGCTGCATTATCGCTGACTTAGTTTTGGGCAATGTAAATCCTCGTTCTGCCACGGATTGTCGAATAAACTGACTCTTGCAAATAGCAGAAATAGAAAAGCCGTCAGTTGCCGCCAAGCGGGATACAACTTCGCTGAGCGATTTCCGTTTCAGAAAAGGAATTAGCGTTGACTGTTTGGCAGACGGTGCTGGAGCTGGGGCAGTAATCATTTTGGACTGCTTAGACGGAACAGCATTCGATCCGCTCTGGTTCTGTAGATTATGTTTGTTTTCCAGATGCCGCCACAATCCACTGGTCGAACCCCCTTTGCACGAAATAATTTGAGGGCATTTCAGACATTGCGCGCGTTCCCCTGGAAGCTTTTTGAATTCTTTCCAAATTTCTGTCATTTTCGTTAGTGCACGCACCTAGTGAATATCACGCTACAAAATACAAGTTACTAAAAATACATGCGCTTGCTATTTACTTGCAAAACTCACTGTTTTTCTCTGCAAAATTTGCAATATGATGAGCGAATTATTTTTACCAACGGAACAACTCAAGAATCACGAATTCAGAAAGTGGTGCTATCCTCGAAGTGATATGTTTGTTGTTGAGAAATCAGTTAATGTAACTCACCACTGATGTGGTGGAATTCGAAACGAAAAAGCGCCACAACCTCACAAGAAAGATCGGTAGATGTCTTATTATGTTCTGCAGCGTCTGTATGTAACCTCAATCTGACAGATTTGTAGTTCTTCTTGCTGGACTCAGGGGCAACCGACCAATCACGAACTCGAACGTTCTCGGAGTCAGTGAAAAGTACTTCTGAACTGTCAAAAAGACGAGAACCGAAATCATTCGTGACGTCATGCTCCACTACCTAATGTGCGAATCTAGTGCATACACATTAGGCAGACCACAAACAACGGCAATATTGTCATTACTTTTCTCAATATTTTCATAAAACTTTCCTTCAGCTGATGTGTCCGCAAGCGGCCTTGCGAATCGCAGGCTATCGAACAAAAATTCATATTTTCCTTGAACAAATAATCAAAATCTTAATTGTTATCGCTTTGAGTAAATTTTATTAAATCATTTTATTGAACAATATTGGTCTTTAAATCTAAGAATGACTAATGGCAAGCCACATAGCCTATCTCGACACTAACTGTACGTAAAGTTTATATTTTCGCTCCAAAAACAAAAAAGAAGCAATCAATCGATGAATGTTAGACAAATTGAGAAGATATCGTGTGTACTTGTTGTAAGTGCAACCATATGAAACCCTATCGAATAGAAAATGACATACCAGAAACGGTGCAATTAAGCAAAACATAATTAAATTTAGCTTGAATAGTTTTATTATCATGAATATTTTTTATTGTCGAGCAATCCCGGGATTCAAGCGAAAATATCCCGGGATCCGGGATGCATCACATCCCGGGATATCCCGGGATTTTTGTCCCGGGATTTCCCGAGTAAGACCCTCTACTAGGAAGCAAATAAAGCCATTACATGGGAAATAATAAGTAGAGCTCTTGTTAATTAATAGAGAAACATATAATTTGATGGTGGCAATATAGTTGCCAATCTATCTCAATCTATCAATTCAAGTGTTTTCCTGTAAAGTTATTTTAGAATAGATGATTCCTTTTTATTAATTACACGTTTGCCTTGATTTAGTTCGCAATAAAAGTCAAGACGCCTTCTTCTAAACTGTCGTAATCTGAAAAAGTAACGTATGCGCCAAATTACAACCTACATGTTTTCTATTTTTCTGTTAAAGAGCTCGATGAGTACTACTCGTTAACGTATACCTACGTCTCTTTTTCAGATTACGGCGGTAAAGTAGAACATTTTTTCCGGAATACCGGAACTCACAATAAAGTGAATAAAGTGAGCCCGAAAAAACATTTGCAGTTTTTGTTTACATTGATAAATAGAATAGAATTTAAATAAAATAAAATGATAACGAATTTTAAATTCTATCGTAGTAGGCATTTGAAATGCCAGCATACTAAGAAGCTAATGAGAAGAAATCTGAAATTGAATCTCAGTAGGGTGACAGGGAATTTTAGATTGTTTGAAGGGGACAAAAAAATTGAATGAAGATCATTCAGTGTTCGTTGCTTGAGGCGTGAACACGCCATTTGTTTGCAATTGTAAAACGCTTATTTTCAACAAAAAAAAGCAGTTCAATCAAAGGTAATTGCCTATTTCCGGGGATTAAACCACCCGACTTGGACGTTAATTTACAATGTTATGAAAACTCATATGTGAATATGTACGTTATGTGGAAGATATTGATTTAGAAAATGTATTGGAGGTAACCACTTTCCCTTCGATGGGACTCGAACCCATGACCCTACAGTACGCTAGACTGGTGCTTTTACCAACTAAGCTACGAAGGACCTCCGTCGGCCTTCGCAACCTAGCGGCTACTGAACGAGCTCGAGATTCCCAAATTGGACGCATAGTCAAATCACTCGCAATCCATTTCTCAAGCCAATACTTCCACATGTGTATTGTACACGTCCACATTAGAGGAGCGTGAGTATTTAGAATGTCTGGCGGCTATACACATTCTTCATCAAAAAAAGCAAGTTGGAGAACGGATTTGCTTGGCTACGATAATGACATGGTCGTTGCTCCCACGAATGGTAAGATAAGTTAGCAGGAGATTGAAAAGGAAAGAAATCAGGCAAACAATAGTGGTAAGCCTAGGACGCAGGACAATGTTGCAAAACAAACAATGATAAGCCATGAGGTCTAAAAGGCAAAAAAAAATAAGGTAAGCCTCAGCTGTAAAATAAAATGGGAAAAAATAATGGTGAGCCATAATAAGTATGTGGAGCAAAAAAAAGGTAAGCCTCAAACCGGCATCAAAAGTGGCATATGGTAAGCCATGCCTGGCAAAAGAAAATGGTAAGCCAGAGAAAAGAAAACGACATGGCAAAAAATAATGGTAAGAGTATGCCAATTTAGTTGGTAGGCAAAGGAATAAAGACGAGCGATCGCTGGTAAAACAAACAAAAATCAAGCGATTTGCAAAATTAGCGTCTTCTACAAAGTTGTCATCGATATTAAAATCATCGATTGGGTGTTCAACATAATTTGGAATTCATTCTATTAGCAGTTAGGTTGAATATTTCGGAATCTGTGTGGCTTGGAAAGCTAGTGCCTTCTACAAAATTGCCCAGGGAGACAAAATCATGAAAGAGAAATATTAGTTTGGTTTGTAATGCATGCACTTGGTGTCTATGGCGTGCTAGTGAATGCAAGTTGTGTTAGCAGACAAGGAAAAATCGTCCAAATGAAAATAGTTAGGCTTTTATATGAGAAGTGAAAATGACAAAAAAAAATTATTAGCCATGAAGCAAATTTTGTGGATAAATCTTCATTGAGAAATGCAAACAAAAATGAAAACCGATAGCAACTCGTCTATATCAGTCCTTAGAGCTTAGTCCGTGCTTAGAGTCTTTGTGAATCGCTTTAACATTAAAAAAACAACGTAGATGTCCTTAGGGCTGTGCTAGGTTTTGGGCTGCAAAATGGTGGGTTGACATCAAGGAAGGAGCGTCCAACAGAGCTCTGGTCCCCACAAATTCCTATCTCACGCTTCCACGGGTCGTCGATGTGGTTCGATGTGGAGTGTCAGAGATTGACAAACGAGAAGAACGTTGCCAGAAGGCGAATGTTGGTGTCGGATACCCGATCGAATAGAGATCGGTACAAGGAAGCAAGGGCAGCCAAAAACGAACCCACCGCAGAAAGAAGAAAGAATATGAACAACAAATGATTAGCGAGGCGCAGGAAAAAATGGAGTAGAACGATTTGCGAAGGTTTTATGAGTCTGTGCGAAGAAAGACAGTGCCATCTCCCGTCATGTGCAACGACCAACAAGCGAATTTGCTGACAGATAAAGCCGAAGTGGCTGCCAGGTGGAAGCAACACTTCGAGACTTTGTTGAATAGTGGAAGTGACGGTGCATCGGTGAACAGAATAAATATTAGCGACGGTGGACAAGCTGTGGAGAGGTTGAGGTTGTAGATGAGGTTAGAAAAGCTATTAAAGAGCTGAAAAACAATAAGGCTGCGGGGAAGGACAAGCTCCCGGCTGAACTTCTCAAACATGGCAGTGAGCAGCTTTATGAAGTTCTGCACCATATTATGTCAAAAATATGGGCCGATCAACGACGGATCAAATGTTCCCTGAGACAAATCCTTAATAAATTCCGAGAGTACAACTAGCAGACCCATCATCTGTTTATTGATTTCAAGGCGGCGTACGATTCAGTGAAACGGAGTGAATTATGGCAAATTATGCTTGAACATGGTTTTCCGGCGAAACTGATAGGTTGATTCGTATAACGTTGAACGGATCGAAATCAAGTGTAAGGGTTGCGATGAAATATCATCGTCATTTGTTACCTTATATGGATTAAAGCAGGGTGATGCACTCTCGAATCTACTGTTCAATATAGCGCTCGAGGGATCGATTAGAAGAGCTGGTGTGCAAAGAAGCGGTACCATTATCACAAGATCGCATAGGCTCCTGGGATTTGCGGACGATATCGATATTATCGGGATTGATTGCTGTGCCGTGGAAGAGGTTTTTGTGCAAAGACATGGTCAATGGCAATCAACGTGGGTTCATTAGTGGTGGTGGTAGCGAAATGGTGTTGGATGGTGGAAAATATGAAGTGGTAGAAGAATTTGTGTATCTTGGAACATTAGTGACGTGCGATAATGATGTTACCCGCAAGGTGAAAAGGCGTATTGCGGCTGCAAATAGGGCTTTTGACGGACTTCGTAACCAGTTTAAGACCCGTAGTCTGCAAACGAGAAAAAAATCGCGCTGTATACTACTCTGCCACATGTAAGACGAATGGATGTCATTTGTCCAGATTGTAACCATGCAATAAATATCTAATCATGTTAGCCACTTTTTAATTGTTTACGTAACAGTTGTACAGATATGTTCCGATTTTATCACGTTCCGATTTTGTCACGCTCCGATTTTATCACGCTCCGATTTCGTCAACAAAATTATTCCGTTTTTATCAACAAGAAAATTCAATCATTTTTCCAGAGATTTAGCTTTTAAAATTAAATAACTTGGTTTAGTGTCTGTCCAAATGTTGTATTTATAGTATTTCGAGCACTAGCGGTAGAAAAGTCGTAACTAACAAGACAAGGTTTCACCGACTTCTCCCCATCGAAATAAAAGAGACAAGATGCGGGTTTGTTTGCATTTTATTACTTCAGGATGAATGATTATTGTTATCTGGCGTTCTGATGTAACCGAAAAATCGTTGAAAAGTTTTTCGGTTGTTCTAGGCCGTCCAAACTGTTCTGGAGTACATAACCTCGAGTGCATTACACGGTTAGATGACTTTACCCATTAATGGGTACTATGTTATTGTTGATATTATTCCCACCGTGAAAAATTTACCCATTTTCTTTAAAAAGCGCCACTACCCATTAAAATGGAAGTGAAAATCCTGAAAGATGTACGCTAAACATCCCAGCAGGTCCGTCGAGCCGATAGAATGGTACTTATTACTTTTACAAGCTACTACAAGCCTTTTCTGTTCTCTAAAATGTCCTGGAGTTCCGAACATGTGATCTTCCCGTTCAACCAAGTCCTAAATGATATCGGTGCATAACATCACAAACATTCCAGCAGTTCCATCGAGCTGGTAGGATATCACTTAATTCTTTTACAAGCTACAGTCAGTGGACCCTCCATGAGTTGATGTTCTTAGACTCGATATCGAATCGTTGGAACAAAAGATACCATACGAAAATATTTGATAGTCTTTTCGAACAATTTTTCAAGAATTTCTGTTCCACATCTCAATACCGACTTTATTACATCTCTTCAAAACGTCATGAATCTCAGATCATTGCACTACCGAATTTTCAAAACGGCTTTGACCTATCCAATGATCCAACTTATGAATGATGTTAGATATGATACCATAGTGAAGCCATTTAGCTTATATGACGTCAATCATCACTTGTTCTAGCCATTGCAGGTAGAGGTGTGCGCCGCCGCGCCACGCCGCCGCCGCCGACAGTTTTTGGCACGCCGCCGCCGCCGACATTTTTGCATCGGCGCGCCGCCTTCTTAAAATTTGTCACGCCGCTGATCTATAATTTTCCACGCCGATTCAAAGAAGTCCGCAGAATTTGAAGTGGAAATTGCAAAAATTCATTGGAATTTCCGTAGAATTTTCTGATTGATCCCTACAACATCACGTTGCAACTCCAGAGAATGTTTCGAATGTTTTGAATTGTATGGAACTTTTTCGAAAAATCATCGATTTTTCTTGAAAATTCCATGCAATTTAAAAAAAAACTCTCCGTAAAAACTAAGAAAACAAATCCTGTGGAAATTGCGAAGGATTTCTCGTTGAAATCCAGAGAAATGGAACTTTTAAACGGAAAAAAAGTCGTTCGGCAGAAAGCCATTTAGCCGAGGACCACAAGGCTGAAAGCTGTTTGACCAAATATGTCGTTTTACCGAATAAACCATGTAGTAGAAGACTATCTAGCCAAAAGCTATTTGGCCTTAAATGTCATTTGGTCAAAACGGTTGACCGAATAGCTCAATTGGCCGAATATGCCCTTTGGTCTAAATGGTCGTTGTTCAGAGAGCGCCATTCGGCCGAAATAGATATTCAGCCGAAAGTGTCGTGAAAAGTCTGACCAACATTACCCAGAGGAGCTCGTTGGATTTCCCAAAGAAAGTTGTTTTGAATTTCAGCGGAATATTCGTCGGATTTTACAAGACAATCTTTTCAGAATTTTCGAGGGAAGTTGTTTCAAATTTCTACAGAAAAATATTCGTAATATCCGCTGAATGTTCCTGTCAAGTATCTGTTAAGCATTCTTCGAAATTTACACAGAAAATCCTTCATAATTGTAACTGGTTGAAGGGATGCTTCAACGTTGACTTTCTCAATCTAGATTAGTTGGGTCCTTAAATGAAGAAAGGATATTCGATATCCTTTCAGAAAACGATGAAGCTAACCATCGAAAACGCGTCTGGTTTTTGTACTTTAAAATCAAAAGGAACATTGTTTGAAATTTAAAAGCAGATGGAAAATGCTTCCTTGATATTTTCGGTCTTGTATGACGTACAAAATAAAGTGGTTTAATATGGTTTCAAACGCACAAACGCAAAACATCGCAGGGTACTTCATTCCAACTTTTGTCAGTTAATAAGGCTTGCTAACGTTTGATCATCTGTTTTTTACACGCACACAGAAAAGATAGGATTTGTTTTCATCGGGAAACGCTTCTGATTTTAAAGGAATTTCCTTGGATTTCTACAGAAAATTCTTTGTATTTTCCATAAGAAAATCTTGGGAAATTCCATTGGCCGGATGCGACAGACGACCGAAAAAGCCATTTGCCCTAATAGGTTGTCTAGCCGAAACGATCGTTTGTCCGAAGAAGTCATTAGAAGGAAAATGCCGTTTGGCCATTTGGCCTAAAATTTCATTTGCCATACGGCTAATTGTCAATTACTGAACGGATGATAATCAGCAAAATAAAATTTCCATAAATAATGCAAAATGTACATACACAATTAAGAATTTTCCACAATACACAAATAAATTAGCTCTTTTTAAAACAAAAATTGCAATTATAAAAGAAGAATTTTCCATAAAGAGATAAAAACGCTCCATTGAGAAAACACAAAATTTCCATAAGTAAATCAATATAACAAGAATTTCGTAACCTCTCTACTTTTTAAGCTGATACTGACCTTTAAATCAAAATTCATCCCGCCAAGCTCCATTAAGCCGAGCCAAACTAAACGTTTATCTGAAACTATTATCAGGTCGAAAATGGTTTGACCTAAAATGTAGTTTGGCCGAAAGCGACATACAGCAGAAAAGAACATTCGGTCGAACTGGTAATTTGACCGAAACAGTTTTCCCTGAAAATGCCGTTAAGCCGAAAAAGTCGTTTGCCGAATAGATCATTTGTCATTTGGCCAAGCGGATAAACATTTTTGACCATAGTATCCGTTCAGTAATTGACATTTGGCTGTAAGACCCGTTGGGCTAAACGACATTTTCGGGCAAATGGCCAATTCTGTCGAACGACCATTTCGGCCAAACGGCATTTTTGGACTGATTACCTTTTCGGCCAAACGACCATTTCGGTCATACGACCTGTTAGGAAAAACGACTTTTTCGGCCACATTTCTAATTCGGCCGTATTTTGCTATCAGTCAATGGGATTTCCAAAGAATTTCTTATGGCCAATATAAATACTAGTCGTTAGGTAACTGCAACATGTTTATGTTTCAGTAAGCGAATGTTGCATTCTAGACGTCAAACGGTTGTCAGTCGACGTCAGAAGCAACAGAAGTGTAAAAAAATGTGCAGCGTTATACACCTATCATCGACTTTGCCATCGTTTTGAAGCTCAGCAAAACTGTGTTAAACGAATTGCAGTTAAAAAGCATTGCAGTTATATGACTTTTTTTCCTGTTATATGACTTGCAGTTATCGAACGTCTACTGTACAAATAATTTCTCGTAGAAATCCAAAGAAATTCTTTATTAAAATTTTTATATTCAAATCTACATTTTGAACAATCTTCCGCGAAAATTCTTAAGAACTTTACGTTGAAATTCCAGAGAATAGACTGAGAAAGCTTACGTTAAAACACTTTTTCTACAAGCCGCATTCTTCTACAATTAAGAAGAATTTTCTGTGTGTATTTGAAAAAAACTCAGCAAAAAACCCAACAGCAACTTTCCGTGGATATTCCAAACATTTTCCTGTAGAAATTTTAACAAACTCTTTTGAAAATTTTGAACAATTTCTCATGTAAGTTCCCACATTAGTCCCGCTTTTATTTGGGAATTCCAAAGAGGTTTTTTTGGTAATTCCAAATAATTCTCGAAACTTCAAAATAGTTCGCGTGGAAAACTTAAAAAATAATTTCTAAATGTACAGTTTGGAAAAACTTAAAGAATTTTCTGGAGAAGTTCATCAGATTTTTCAGGCGATATTCGAAAGATTATTCCGCTCATGTCCTGAAAATATCCCGAAAAAAAAAACAAAAAAATCTTAAAGAAACGTAATAAAAAATCGCCACGCCGATTCACGCCGCCGACCAAAATTCTGACAAACGCCGCCGCCGCTGAATATCGGACCGGCGCACACCTCTAATTGCAGGCCTTTATGGTTGGCTAAAATATTCTGGAAGTCGTATTGCTTTATATAATCATCCAAATTGCTCGACACAAACAGCTCCTTAGTTATTGTGCATCTAATATTGTAGATCCAGTTGAAAACCGAACTGGGCACTACTCGCGATGCAGTTGCGACATCCGGAAATGGGAGAAAATGCGATTGTCGCGAGAGCTCAGTTCGGTTTTCAACTGGATCTACAATAGATATCTTGATTTTAACTCAAGATCATTTTGGAGGACCTTCTTCTTCTTCTTTTGCTATGGCTCTACATTCCAACTGGAAGTTGGCCAGCTTTTCAACATAGTATTCTATTAGCATTTCTTCAATTATTAATTGAAAGCTTTTCTATGCCCGCCATTGCATGAGTATGTATCTTGTGAGCCAAGTACAAAGGGAACGCTATGTCCAGGGAATCTAGAATGTTTCCCAAACGAAAATATTCTAGACCGTTCCGGATCTAACCGTGAACACCTCATATTCCAGAAAATTGTGTTTACATTATTCTTATTGGATATATTAAGTTTATGCCAAAGACATTGCAAAAACTTTGATTGATTGACCTGGTAGATACCTTGAGCTGAACTCGAGAATGTTTTGGAGTACATTGAACATCTCAAATTCAAGAGAATTGAGTTTGCATGGTGCGCACATGCTTATTGAACCATGTTAGGTACATATCGATGTTAAGGACATTGCATGAAGCCTTTGTTGTCCGGTAGATACTTTGGGTTGAACTTGGGAACGCTTTGGAATACCTTGAACATCATTGAGAAACCTGGATTTAAATGATGCGCATGTGCCTATTGGACTAGATTGGGTATATGACGACGATGATGACTTTGCTTGGTTGATTTGGTAGATACCGTGGGCTGAATTCGAAAACGTTCAGGAGAACCTTGAGCATCTCGTATGCCAGAAAACTGATCACTGTCTCAACGATCAAGATAACTAAACTTGATTTATTGAACAATGTGGTATAGGATCCAAATATTCCAGATTCATCTGCAAGCTGTCAGAAGCAAAATCTTCCCAAAGTTTTGGATATCTAGGTCTTCAGGGTATAGTCAAACTTGACCTCCAATATTTTTTCTGGGTAGCCGACATCCTAATGAACATTTTGCTGAAGAAGCTGGGGACCTAGCTCTCTTCGGTAGTTTTCACAGCCAATCTCAAACGCTGGCCATCCGTCCCGAAAGGGTTAAGGAGGTTTATTGTTAAGTTACCAACGGATGCCACCTTATCTAAGAAGACGTTCATAATTTACGTCACGCGGAGGAGAGGGAGGGAGAGGGTTTCTAAAAGTGTGACTACTCATATCAATTTACATAAAATTTCATACAAAAAGTGGGACAACTAATGGAGGAGGGATTAACAATGGTTATTTTTTGTAACATCATTTATGGACGTTCCCTTGATGCACTCCTTACTTCTCCGGAACCTCAACCAGTATATGTATATTTCCTTTGTCTTTTCACTAACCCTTGCCACCCTCTAGCATGCTCACGTGGTTTATGGACAGTCCTTTAGCATTTAAAAATGTTAGAAGCTGAAAATCTCACATTTTACCAGCAATAAATTATTTTTGCTAAAATTTTAGCTGTAAAAAGTCGTCTAAGAAAATTATTCCGATTTTGTCACTGTTCCGATTTTATCAACTGAAACTCACGGACCGTGTTAATAAAAACGAAACATACTTGTACTGAAAAACGTACATACAAATTGATTCAAAATAATATTTGAACACGGCGGAACAAAACATTGTGCATTCGGAAGACTAAAAACTGAATCTTTCAGATGGTGGCTGTTCGGCTAGCCGCTTCTTGCCGCTTTTCACGATGTGTTGATGTGAAAATTGACTATTTATTCTAAAGATTCTTCAATAACTTTGACAGGTTTCAAGATAGATCAAAGTAGTCAAACTTCTAGACAAACATGTTTTTTGTCATTATGAATAACTTTCTATAATGAACCATACTGCTAAAACGATTTTCAAAAAAGTTATGATCAAAATATGATTTTTGGGGGTATACAAAATGTGCTCTAACTCGTTACAAAACCGTTATACCAATATTGTGTCTACAAAAAAGATGTTCAAATTCACATTCTTTATAACATTGTAGAGGACAACCACTACTGGTTTTGTACATCTGCGTAATTTTTATTATTTCATATCGCCCTTTAAGGTGGATAGATCATTGATGTTTTCTTATCAAAAGAAACCCCAAAAAATATCCTTCAACTCTTCTGAAGACACCATGTCTCTAAAACGTAGTTTTCAGAATCACAAGAAAATTTTCAAAAGTTGTGGATATCTATCGGGGATCTTACGGTGTGGTTTGATTCTTCAGTTTGTGCGACAGATTTGATAGTTGTGAAATCTGTTGCGACCAAGGGGCAACTAACTCTAAACTTTCGACAGTATCCAAAAATACTGACAAATACTGGCAGAAAACTACGTTGTATCTACGGTAAATTGATCGAAGAGCCCTGGTTGGGAAAGTATGAAACACAACGCCATCCAGTCGATACAGTCCGACCAGTTTTAGGCAACACATGATTTCAGTCTCCTTTAAATTCCTAAAAAATCACTGAATAACTATTTCTATTACTGTTACTTTTTCAGCAACCTTTGGGGCCTACGTTTTGGTTTGATGGTATTAGAAACATAAAATGCGGTTTGAAAGTTTTCTAGAATCTGTGGAAGGTAGAAATCAGCTGTTTCCTATACGGGGGAGCATTGTGTTTCATCAACTAACTGACAAACGCCATAACAACCAAACTAGCAACCGTTTCATTGTTTGACGAACATCGTGGATACTAGAAATATCATGAAATACTATTGCGAGACAATGAGTGATATTACCGCAAAGTTTAGAGTTACATGCCCCTTGGTTGCGACCATCAATGGCTATCGATCCTCTGGATGATATGCTATGAATCATATGTTGAATGCCTTGTTAAAGTAATTTGTCATTCAGTCATGTAACGATTCTGTAGCTATCATTTTTCGATACGAAGTCGAAGTCGAGTTGCGCCAGATGGATTTTGAGTTCAATTTACAAGTTTGACAACTTCTAGAACCCCACTATCCACTATAAAAAAAAGTTCATTGCTGTAGCACTCGCCAGTCTACTATGGCAGTTCAGTTGTAATAAACCAAACGATAATATCGCAGCATAAAATACGTGATTTGATTATAAATAGTCCAATTAGGAATCCAACTGACTGCATATATGTATGTGACTATGCGGGAAGTTGTCGGCGCAACCGAGCCAGGCTCGTGTCGTTGGGAAAATCGACATAGTCAGTGGTGCATATGCATGCATGAATATAGGAACCGTGATGGCTTCGGCAACTGGGATGGGTTCCCACGATGCTGCGTCCCTTTGGGTCTTCGTTGCACAGAGGTAGATATGAACTTGTAGTAAAATCAACTGGCCTGTCCAACACTAGGGAGGAACAACCCATCATTGGGGGTATGCTCTATGAATCCTTCAAAATTAATTAAATGCAATATCAATCGATTTACAAAAAATAAGAGTACTGGCAACGGGGGTGACATTCTAAAATGGATCTTACATTTTAGTTTTAGTAGAAATTCAAAGACCTCCACAATTGGCCCTGTTGCCCTAGATGCGACTCGAAATGCCTGCCATAATATATTGCGGAGAGCTTACAGCAGCCGACCTATTGGTGCGATTCTAATCTACACATCTACTCGATCGGTGCGTGCGGTGTGGCTTTTGCTCTTGTCTGTTGTATCTTGAATTCAGGAAGCCACACCACGCATTCAATGTCCACTGATCAGACAGAAATCCACTGGTTACAAAGCCAATACACACGTCATTTTTTTCCGGCGTTCGGCAAGAACTGATGTCGGCAGCGTATGCGTTGGGGCTTTAAATGGTTTATGATGTCGATTAACATCAAATTTATTATATGAGCAATTGTTGTCGATGTGGCATAGAGAGAGTTCGATGTGGCTATTCAGATTGTGAACAAATTGGGGGAATATAATTTTTAGTAAATACTGTTGTTTTTAAAACATTTGAATTGCACAAACTGAATATTTTTTGACACTTGAAAGGCATTATATTGGAAAAGGCTTTCGCAGCGCTCAACGTTAGTATGCTCAATAATCCTGTATAAATACTTTTTTCATTGTGGTTTCCAATAAAGCTGGTCCAAGATATTCGTCGCATTCCATTTCAATGGACCATTTTTATATCTAGAAACGGGAATATTTCTACTGCTGGAAGTAAGAAGTGTTGCTATATTTTCTGCAGTGCGCTGAATACATAACAGTTGCAATAAAACGGAACTCGAAAGTTATAAGTTGCTTAATAGTATTTATTGATATGCACTTCCGTTACAGTTTAAAAATAGATTATTATTTCTTTTTCGGTCGCGCTAACTATTGTTACAAGAATTCTTAAATGTTATTATTTTAATTTCAAAGAAAATCTATATATTAATTAAATTCTTATTATTTTTGCGCTTACAATGCTATTCAAATCTAATTGCTATTAAAACAGCAATGTTACACATTTTATTCCATTTTCGTTAACTATGGTTTCTATCTCTGGTTGAATAGCCCTCACTTATGCACCTATTCATAGACCCTGATGCTGCACATCGATACACGATTTCCGACTATTAGTGACAAACAATGGGCATCGAACCTACCCTTCTCTTGCTTCGACATCCACCCCATGATACCCCCATGCAGCAGTTGCCAAGGGCGAGTTCCCGATTGCGGCCGGATCCGATAAAGGCGAAGTAATTAATTTGATAGCGTGCCCAATTGCGCATGATTTATATGCAGTCACTGACTGTGCCGGGAACAGTCTTCCGCCGGTTGATCTCTGGCGGAACCCTTTGATTCGCGTGATCCGAACGCGAACGGATAACCCGGGCAAGAGGACGTTGGCACGCGGGCGATCGGTATGGAGCGATTGAAATTTATTGGAAAACTAATTTAATTGATGGCTTTAGCCTTGTTTCGCTCCATCGAGCAGCGGATGACGACGATGATGATAACGATTGAAAAGATGATGGTTGTGTAGGGGAAGGTCCAGCAGGACTGGAACTTTGAACGTGTGAATTGAACTAATTTAGGATTTCATTCTGGATTTCAACCGAAAAAAAAATAACGTTTGGTTTCTTTATCATGGTTTCTTCCATACCGTAGGAAATGGTCACGTTCTGTGCCACTATTCGGATACGATGACGAAATCGACTTTGCGACGCTTCAAAGAACACCAAATGAAAATAAATGTTAGACGTCTATGGACAGACGTCTCAGCAACTTTGTATGCACTCGTAGGAGGTGTATTTAACATTAGTGGGAATTGTTCGGTAAGTGGTTCGGTTGTGGTCATTCTTCTGTTTTCATCACATAACTTTAACCCTATTTAATATTATGCATAACAATCAAAGGTAAGACAAACAATCTCACTTCTAGAAAGGTATTTATCGTAATTTAGTACATTTGAAATTAACTTTTTAGGTTAACCGTTTTCTGACAATTTAATTGTTTGGTTCAGTTATGAGCATTACTAGGCTGAAAACATAAAAAAAAAACAATTATAAAATCTCCAAGATTCAAAGAAAAGATGTTGTTTATTTATTTCTACCATCATCCGGCATTAAAAACTCAGATTCATCCATTTAGCAGTCATGATATCTTTCTCAATCACACTCTGCGATGCCAAAGACTTGCTTGGCTAGAACCATCCAAAAGATATTCAACTTGCAAAAAAAAAACTTACCGCAGTGGTGGTTGGTACTCGGATTCTGATGGGTTTTCCGCAAACGCGACCTTTAAGGGGTCTTGTTGTGTAGGGGTTATCACGCCTATCTGTGAAACTTTCCAATTAAAATAAAGTTTATGTATCAAGCTGTGGACAATGAGACAAGAACAAATAAAAAAACTTGCCGGGAAATGTTTGTCACTTAATAATTCTTAGCAGTTTTATAATTTGCGGAAGTATTATGTTCTGTTTTGGCGTGTTTTCAGTAAACGTGTGGAGGGCTAACTTGAAATTAGCGACGTACGATTTAGCCTTACCGCACGAAGAATTTTCGGGAAGGTTCGTACCAAAATGAAATAACGAAAATTGTCAGTTTGCTGGGTATCGTTGAGACGGACAGTCGAGTCTGGCACGCTCGCTCGCCCGGGTCACGACACATGCTTCCTACAAGACTTTAAGGACTTTTGGAGTCTACTGAGCCTCTTGAAAGAAGGCTTTTGAGCATCTTGAAAAGAATCTTCTCAGACTTTTGAAAGGAAACTTCTAAGCCTCCAAAAATAACTCCGAGCGTCTTGAAAAAGGCTTCCGAGCATCTTGAAAAGAGGTTTCTGAGCATTTTGAAAGAAGCTTTCGACGGGCCTCTTAAACGGAGGCCTCTGAATATGTTGAAAGAGGATTTCTAAGTCCCTTGAAAGAAGAATTCCGCGCCTCTTGGTAGAAGAGTTTCGCGTCTCTTGAAGGGAGGTTTTCGAGCCTCTTAAAAAGATGCTTCCGAGATTCTTGAAAGCAGGTTTACGAGCCTCTTGAAAGGAGGTTTCCGAGCTTCTTGAAAGGAGGCTTCCGGGCCTCTTAAAAGGAGGCTTCCGAGCCTCTTAAAAGAAGGCTTCCGAGCCTCTTGAAAGGAGCCTTCCGAGCATCTTAAAAGGAAGGTTTCTGAGCCTCTTAAAAGGATGCTTTCGAGCCTCTTGAAAAGAGGCTTCCGGGCCTTTTAAAAGGAGGCTTTCGGGCCCTTTTGAAAGGAGGCTTCCGAGCCTCTTGAAAGGAGGCTTCAGAGTCTTTCGAAACGAGACTTCCGAGCCACTAAGAAGAAGGCCTCTATCAACGAAGGTACTGAGATTTACAGACAAAGGCCTTCATGTCTCTCAAATGGAGACTTCCCAACCTTTAGACTTTAGAGTTTAGTTCAGAAGCATATTCTTAACATCTTATTCAACATTTTGTCTTGATCAGATAGATTACATAGAAGATTTTTAAAATTTGATCATTTGACGTTTTGTCGTTTTGTTCTTTTGTCCCACAGCTCTTCACACGCTGTGCTAGCAGGATTCAAATGTCTTTGTTGTACTGATCGCCATGCATATTATGTACAATATTAAGTTTTAGAATAAAAAAAATTATCACAACTTTACCAATACATTTTTATTGAAGTTCTACATCCGCCATTACGCTTTTTTATGCGAGTTACCCCCTGGGGCTAGCGAAGGTACCCCCAGGTGTACATGTACCCAGGTTGAGAACCACTGATCTAGAGAGTAGGAGGTTGAGGGTTCGAGTCCTCCAAGACACGTAGAATTTTTTCTCGCAAATTTCGTATCAATTTGTCCATTTCGAAACGTGTGCTGTGCATATGCATATGTAGCCGAAGAATCAGAAGGAATAAATATTGGCTGGTACGCCCTTTTCAAATGTTGGTCTAGATTTCTAATATGAACCTAGCTATCTAGCTATCATCTTCACTTGAAACGTCCTCATGGGATGGGCCAGCTGCAACGAGGGGGAAGGGGGATCCGAAAAGCCAAGAAAAGAATGCTTACGTAATTATTGAACGATCCCAGAGAACTCTACGACCTCGCATAGATGTCACGGGAGGTTATAACAGTAGGAATCGTTTTGGAAGAACGTGAAACACAGAAATACAAAGTAAATATACTCCCAGTCGAACCATCCCTCGAGCACGACAACATGCCTTCCTTAAATATTGTAAACCTTACTTCGAGTCACCAAGAGTATGTTGGCTCAAGTCCCTCTCTTATTAATTTAATAATAAAAGGATATCGATTGTACATACTACAATGAACCGTGACTCCGTAAAGTATTATATACGCTTAAGCCTACCAAATAAACAAACTTGAAAAAAAATTGCTGTTTTGGCGCCCAAAACATCCGGCTCGAAGGACCACGTACGAGAAGGCATTTGAATATCTAAACGGACACTCGCGGATAGTTGTTACTCCGCCGAGACGACATTCTTGCGGGCAAAACGAGAAGGGCTTCCACTTCCCTGCACCGAACAGTTCAACTGTTCTATTAACAAAACACAAACAAACATTTTCGACGAATAGCGACAGCAAGGATAAGATTGGTGTCCTGGTGGTTTTAAACTGCTTATCTAAATCTGCGCTACAGTTTACTGATTGTTGGTTTTACAGTTTCTATGTGTGCTTCCGTACGTCCCCGTGGTGCTGGCCGGAGTACGAGCAACTTTAGGGAAGATAGGGTTTGCAATGCCGGTGGGAGCTATGGTCGTTTGTTGACAGGGAGCAGGGAGAGTCGGTTTGCTCCTCTCCGAAGGTGCAAATCTGATCGAGCGTCTATTCACTATGTTAGGAGCGGTTCAAAACAGCGTCTGCTCTGCAAGTTAGGGGTGGTTTATCATCGTTCGAGTGCCACCGACAAAACAAAACTGTGCACAATGTGCTGCATCGTGCCCATTCAACACGATGCAGGTAGCGCAACCCTGATAAGATGGCTACCGCTCATAGCTCAGTCGTATGTGACACTTTGTGGAGCCGCAATTCTTAAGTATGATATTTTTACAATAAGTATCATTTTATCATTATCAGTTAGTAGGGAAGGGGAACGTAGACCATAATACTCGTGGTGACTCAAGGTTATAAATTACTTAATTCAGGACGGACGGGGTAGGAATTTGGGTTCAGGTTATTACAGCTGCTCATCCGGGCATTTGACGTTGGAAACGGTTTTGGGTGGCGTCGTGCTCGATTTTTGTTCGGCATGGAGCATCTTCCGGATGGCCAGGGTTTTGTGGTACACGGAACAGAAAAACAGAATCGAATGGAAAAAAAACTGAGAAAGAGAAAAACACGGGCATTAGACTTTGATATCAGCGGGTCCGCGACGTTTGGCATAAGTACGTTAGGCATAATGACGTTAGGCATAAGTACGTTAGGCATAATGGACGCTAGGCATAAGGACGATAGGCATAATGTACGTTAGGCATAATGGACGTTTGGCATAATTCTGCCTTCTTTATGTCTTAGGCTGTTCTTTGGGTCATTTTATGCCTAACGTCCATTATGCCTAACGTACATTATGCCTATCGTCCGTTATGCCCAACGTCCATTATGACTAACGTACTTATGCCTAATGTATTTATGCCTAACGTACTTATGCCTAACGGGGTATACCCGATATCAGCCGAGTGAAGAAAGACATAGATGGCCTGCATATAATCCACATCGCGATCTCCCAATACACCTCTTACTTCCCTGAAGGGTTGTTTACCTCTGGCCACTAGGGTATCCAATAATTGCTCTCTGGAGGCGTCATTTTCCGAGCAGGACCAAACTACGTGTTCGATGTCGCCCGATTCCAAAACGGCCAAAATTATCTAAATTTGTTCAAGAATTGTTAAAGTTATGAAAATAACAATTTCACGCGGGCACCCTGTCAAACATTTACATGGTAAACAGATATCGCTCCCCACGTCCCTCTTACCTTATCCATTTGATTTTCTCACAGATGCTATATTTCGTCAAGTTCATGGATGTCATACAGTTTCAGCTTCTAGCTATAAAACTACATGGATATATCACCATTTGCAAAAGGAAATCGGGGCTGTCGACCACTTAAGGTTTAAAATACTACGGTGTGGCTATCATTTCAGATATGATTTATGGTCTGCGTAAAAATATGGAAAAATATGGATTTTAACACAATTTTAAAATAAATGCCAACGTCGGATATCTTGTTCGTAATCACATCAAACATAATTCTGGTGGTATCTTTTTAGCGTTTGTTTGATATGTTCACGTTGGGCGCCACTGTAACCGTTCGGGGAATGTTCACGAGGATTTACTAAACGGTGGCTTTAGCGCCACTCTCAAAGAGAGACCACCGGTCGTGTTCGATTTGCCCGACTTCTGGAGACCTTTTCGCTCAGGGAAATTCTCGAACGGTTCGCGGAATACTCGTACTCAATTTCGTAACGCATGCACTAACTATTACTCTTTATTAACGAAACGAAACTTAGGGAACGTAGAAGGAGTGTTCGCTCATTCGAGCAATAAAACGGAACGAAACGTACTTGAATTTAATGAGTATGTTTTATTTGCCAACTGGCGTTAAACGTAACGTAATTCAACCAACTCAACAAAATTCATTTGAAACCTTCTATATTTTAGAACATTCATTCGTACTGGACGCGATTAAATCGTACGGAATGGAAAAAGAGCAAAACATGGCCATGTAACAAAAGCTCTTCACGTACCTGCGCAGGATTTTGTTGACTCGATGCCGGCAGGAACGATGAGGCTTCGATGTCGTTGACGATGGCGACGATAGCTACGAAGATGGCGGTAACACGATGGCGGTCACCGGCGTGTCCGTACTGCGATTTGGCGCGCAGCGATGGAGATGACCCGTGTGCGATATGGCCGATCTAAAGGTGCGGAGTGAGTGGCGGCTGGAACGGAAGCTTCCGATTTCGGTCGGAGAGAGTGTTGTGGCGCTTGGCCTGGATTCCCCGGGACGATCGGCTCCGCCGAATAGAGGCACACGTACCCAAGCGACCCGGCTTCGCGTACTTTTCCGGTTCACCGAGCGGGGAGTGGTGCGTCCTCTATCCTTTGGTTAGGATCGAGGTTCGTGGCGTGCAATTGACGACACGCAGAAAGACGAATCTTCACTCTCTAAAACACTGGTCCGAAAATGTAACGTAAGGGACCTTTCCGTCGGCAATTAACGACCAACGTGGAAAATTCGCTACGATTGACTTAGCGACCTCACTCACCTCCGTTTGGCTACCTGCTTGAGGCGGGCCTTCGCTTGGCACACGGGTCGGACGGTCCTCGGACGGTCAACGGACGAAGTCGTGGTGGAATGCCACGAACGGAATCTCGATGAGATGATGAATGCCGCCGATTAGCGACAGAAAATCCAGCCGTACGAAAAAAGCGCAGGGCGCTGCGTGTCCAACACGAAATCACATTATTTTAAGAATTGCTCAACTTAATAAAATTTAATTACCTTTTTTCGTATTAATTCACTTCAATAAAATTATCTGAGCAGAAAACGCAATCGATTGGACCTCGGTCCACTAAACTAGGAAGAAAAACACAGAACATTTAACACCACTTATTTTTTTAAAACTCACTCACTAATTTTACCTTCAAATTAAACTAAAATTACTCAAGCAAAATCTTAAACTTTCAAGAACTGAACGTAAGTATTTAATTCGCGCACTTCTGCTCTCCAGCCGATTCGTAGACGAAATGAGCGAGTCTGAGTCGTACTTGCGCCAAGAAATTTTGAATCTTTTGAAATCATTTTACTATTCAACTATTCAAATCTGAGCTATCATTCAATTTGATTGTAAAGCATATTCAAATAAAATTGCGCCAACCGATTGGCATGGCGATCGGAGGCATGGCGCCCACGTAAAAATCATAAGACGTTGCATTTCTTTCAAAAGCTATTTTAGCTGGCGAAACAACAAGAAATTTTCAAGTGAATTCGTTTTTGTTTTATTGAAATTTCCATTTTTTTTGCGCTACATTTTTCTTTACATTTTACTAGTTCTAAGTTTGAATTGAAAGTTTATTTAGGTTTTTAGTCTATGAATTGAAATTTTTCCTTGCATTACATTAAATTTATTATTTTCCTTATTATTTCCTTTGAATTTCCTAGTCGTAAGTTGAATTGAATTTTATTATTAGTTTATAAGTTATTGAATTGGATTGGTAGGTTAAGTTATCTTGAATTTCTTCTAAAAATCATTCGTTCATCAATATATATATTTTGCTTTGAATTTTCATAATTTTGAATTCGTTTTATTTTTCTGTCCCTAATTACAAAAATTGAATTTAATTTCCTTGAATTGAAGTTTTTCTCCTTGATTAAAATGGCTACGAATTATATTCTGCCTAAGGTGGATCATTTGTTGGAAGAGGAAGTGGACTTTGAATTGCTTTTGCGGAAACAATCGGTAGACCGAAGGGAAAGTTTGGAAGATAAGAAGAGGTTGCTGAGAAGATTATTTATGGAAGATAGGAAATATAAAGCTACACGAGAAGGCACTTACAGATATACGGAAGTTATTAATGAGGTTTCAAAAATTGTCGAAGAGATAGTTGGAAGTTTGCGAATAAAGTTCGATAGAGTTTTGATCTCAAGATTGAGGCACTATCTAATTCGAGTCTCCATCGCAAAAGTTGAAGATGAAGAGCAAGCGCTTGCAAGAAAGGAGGCTTGTGAACAGATAGAGGCAATATTAATTGAGTTAGGTCAGAACGTTAGAGAAGAAAAAAGAGGAAAGTGGGTCGTGGAGAAATCCAGACCCAACTTCTGCAGTTAACCCAAATCACTATGGGGCCCTCCTTAGCCGTGCGGTAAGACGCGCGGCTACAAAGCAAGACCATGCCGAGGGTGGCTGGGTTCGATTCCCGGTGCCGGTCTAGGCAATTTTCGGATTGGAAATTGCCTCGACCTTCCCTGGGCATAAAAGTATCATCATGTTAGCCTCATGATATACGAATGCAAAAATGGTAATTTGGCTTAGAAACCTCGCAGTTAATAACTGTGGAAGTGCTTAATGAACACTAAGCTGCGAGGCGGCTCTGTCCCAGTGTGGGGATGTAATGCCAATAAGAAGAAGAAGAAGAAGAAGAAGAAGATGATATGTTCACAGCCGTTCCAAAAAAAAGTAAGTAAAAGTTTGCTATTCGTGTGCTGCTTCCTTGGACAATGCAATAATGGCAAGGATTCCGCAACTGTCACACCCTGCCAATAAGGTATTGTGGATACCCTATGTGGAATATCCAATAAATATTATATAGGGGAAAATATCTATTCTTGGCAGTCTAAGACATTCGCCAAATTGAATGATAAAAATAATGAATAATTACACTAAAACACAGGTACAGTTTAACTGGTATACATTTGTATGCTCTTTCTTTGATGACTGGTGTTCACTAAATATAGCAGCTTTAACCACAAACTCAGTAAATTAAATATAAAGTAACAGGTCAACGTTTCTTCTATTGGCATAGCAATTTCTATAATCAGCAATGAGTTTGCTCCCTTTAGCAACTAGACATGGAAGTAGAAAACTGGTAATGTATTGGTGCAAAATGCTGGTTGTTTATATCCTGCAGTAGTAAAATTCATTCATATTAATCGGCCGCACGCTCATCTCGCTTCACTCAATTTTGGAACAAACTTTATTATTTATCAAAACTGGCTTAAAACAAAACATGAATTTTTAGCCTTGGCATCATGTAGACAGATAGGCAAAAGTATTTAAACACATTGTAAAACAAATTTAACCCTTATGCGGCCAACAAAAAACAGACGTGAATGGCAGATAGGGTACTATTCAGATATTGACATTTTCATAACTTTTACCATGTTCAACCTATTTGAATAATGTTGGCCATTTTATATGCTTTTTGTCCGCTGCCAAGATTTACATATGTTGTCTTTTGTAATGCCTTAGAGTCGTACGCAAAAGTCTATCAACCAGTTTCAAATATACAACTTGCTCTTTGCGGTCTTTTCATGATATGTTTGTTTCACACAGTTGAATAATAGATAATACCCTAAAAGTAGGCAATTATTTATGGATGAAATGCGCTATGTAGGAACGGGGATGGTTATGATTTTTTTGATGCGCTTGGAAAGTATTGAAGTTGCAAAAGGAAAACGGTCCTGTCAGCCACATAAGGGTTAACATACTACGGTGTAACTATCACTTTTGATACAATTCATGGTCTGCGTAAAAAATCTGAAGCATTTGTATTTTAACACTTTTTTTTAAATAAATGCCATCGCCGGATATTTTGTTGGTATTTTTACTAAAATCAACTCACATAGAATTGTGCGTGGTATCTTTTTAGCGTGTGTTTGATATGCTCACAAACACATTCTCTCGCTCTATTCCGAAGTGTGCTGCTGTCAAAGAAAACGAACAGTCCCGATTTTATTTAGTGAAACATAGAGCAAATATTGCATAAATTTGCTCTTTGTGGTGATAATCAAGTGGTGATAAAGTGTAAAAAATAGTTTACGTACTTAATTTGTCGTGTCATACGCAATAAAGAGAAGAAACAGGCGATCCAAAAAAGTAAGTAACAGTTTGTTTTTGGTGCGCTGCTTTCTTTGGCAATGCAATAATGGCAAGGATTTCGTAGGTGCAAATTTGTTTCGGTGATTAACACATCAAATCTTGCTACTTTTACACAAACAACTTATTCAAATGAAAGCTTAGACTTGAAATTGTGTGATTGAATCAAAATTATGTTCATAAATAGTGTATGTTTGCTGGAAAACGCAAATTTTGTTGAGGGTGCCAACAACTGTCGCACCCTGCCAATGCCGTATTCTACCCTAGTTATGTTTCTTTATTCCTTTCCTTATTTGATAGGCACTCTGTGTTACTTAACGGCTACTGTGCCGAGATCTAATGTGATATTTTCTGCCGTGCAGAATTCACACAGAACCTATATTTAGACTTCCATTGTTCGTCATTGTTGTCGTTGCCGGTCCTACTTTTCATAAGTACACCCAAAAAAATCTGCACGTTGTTTCCACCTGAAAAAGCACGTAGATTTTTTTCCACCTGAAATTCACGTAACTTTTACCTGATTTTTTGATAGAATTCTTATTCTACGTGAAAATCAGGTAAGTTCTACCTGAGTTTTGGATAGAATTTACCGGACACTTAAGTTTCACCTGAATTTTCTGAAGCATTTGCAGCTACGTGTGCACGTAAAATGTACCTGAAAATTCAGGTGGAAACAACGTTTAGATTATTTGGAGTGTAAGTGATTAGGTATACTTTTCCCACAGACAAACAGACATAACACATTGAACATTCACTCATCAAATTTATCGTCGTACACACACTAACGACATCTGTTGTTTTCACTAAGTTCGGCAAATCACGCACCAGATGGGAGTAGTGAGCAAACGTCAAACTCGAGCAAATCCGATGCGCGCGCCACAAGTGATTGATTGGCCAACTAAATTATATTCAAATTAACCAGTAAATCAGTGAACGATGAGATATTCACGAGTGTTATGTCTGTTTGTCTGTACTTTTTCGTTCTTGACATTTCTCCTAGCGTATTGCATCGTTGCATTGTTCGGTTGCCATTAGGTTCTGCAGCGTCTGTATCTAACCTCAAACTGATGACTGATTAGTAGTACTTCGCGTTGGACTCGGGAGCGGCCAACCAATCACGAACTCGATCCTTGTCGGAGTCAGTAGAAAGTACTACTGAACTGTCAAAAAAGTTCATTCTACGAGGACCGAATTCATTCGTGACGTCATACTGCAGAACCTAATTTATAGACTAACGCAAAATGAACTCCCCCAAGAAATTATGACGTTTGAGCGGGTCGCATAATGAACGCAAAATGAACTTTTGTTCGAGAAGATGACCCGCTCAAATGTCAAAATCCGTCGGGTGAGTGAATTCTATGAACCCCTGCATAAGTCTATCCAGGTACGTTGGAGGAATGCCTCCAAGAAGATCAAGTTGTCAGTCGTCATCAGGCAGCTGTGACGGTAAGGCACGTTCCCCAAAACGCATATGGTGGCATTCGGCGACTGATGAGAGTTTGGAGGAAGGGCTGGGAACCGAACCCATGACCTTTCGCTTATAAGGCGAACGTGTAGCCAACTATGCTACGGGAAATATCTTGTTATGATATTGAACAAATCAAACCGTAGAAATATGCTGAGGTGCGGTTGAATATCTCAAATGTAGAAAATAGTTTTGATTTTTTTTGCAGAAACAGTGCAAAAATAAAGAGTGAAATGTTAAAAAGGATTTTATCTTAAAATGCAAAAGATTTTGTACTATGTACTCGAAAGAAAAAAAGAAGGAGATCGTTGCGATTGATCTGCCGCACGTAAGTGACTGTATTTTGTACATTGAAGAAATTTCTTCTCGGATCAGTTTTCTTTTGTATAAAAAAACCGATTAATTACCAATAATGCACCTTTCGAAACACAAACAGCAACCACTCAATAGTTCGACGTGCACCTGTGATTCTGCAGCCAAAGTCAAATTTCTGCTATTTCCAAGCGATGATGATTTGCATTTTGATGAAAAGTTGTTTCGACTCAACCTTCGCTTCAATAAAATTGAGGTTCTGAAAAGAACCGATTCATTTTCAATAATGGCGTTTACGAATGGATTTAGTTCACTTTATAAATTTGACTCTCTCAGTCTGTATATTCAAGAACGATTTTATGGTTACATTTCCGACGTTTCGGCAGATTGGGTTTGGCCTTTATTTTTAGTTTCAATGCCTTTCCAATTAACTGCAACAAATCCAGATCTAGAACCATGCGAAAAAAATCACTGGAGTGCCGCTGTCATCGCAGATAGTCAATCGATAGTTTGCCGCTGAACCGGTACAGATGCAGAAACCACCAACATCGATGCTGAAATAACGCGCGAGCGCGAAACACGGGTCTTTTTTATATCCGGAGAAAATAAAACGGTGGGTCAAAAGGTCCGTAACTTACATAATTCTGATATCCATGTTGGGAATGCATTAACGGCATGGGTTGGTTCTGATATTTTTACTGGGTAAGACATTGAAATGTTCAATATTTTATCGTAAATAAACAAAAGTTTCAATGAAATTGAAAAATTCCTGGAGAGTTTCCGAATCGATTGATGCATACATCTCCAAAATCCACCTTACACGATTTCGTGACGGTCCCCAATTTTGGGTTCTGACTGACACCCAGGGGTAAGACGTTGTCTAACGTCAATCAGTGGTAAACTAAAGACACTATAAACATAGACGCCAAATCTGATCCCTGAACAAACAAATCAACCGACAACCCCAAATTAGTCCATAAGATTTTAAGATTGAAGAATATTGAATTTGTAACGCGAATTAGCGATAAACAAGTTAAGTTCATTTTCAACCATTTGTCTGGATTGATTAGCTCAAAATGATCAAAAAATAACAAAATATAATTAAAACATGTGTTCCCAAGAAGCAAGGACGGCTGTTGGACTCGAGTTGAAAGTTTTTACTGAAAACCCCATGTTGAACTTTTTTTTTGAATTCAACAACCATATGGTAATACCGTTACATAAAAACAATAATTATTAATCTTTAATCTATATATATAAAAACCAATCCTCAGGGGAAGTTAACAAAGGGGGTGGGAGGGTCATTTAGGAAAGGGGGAGGGGTTTTGTTTAGAAAACGAACAATTATGTGTAACTTTCATCTCCCAGGACCGATTTCAACCAAATTTTGTACACATATTCACTATAAGGAAACAATCATATGAGAGATTTTGGGAAAGGGGAGGGTCTGGAGGGAGGGTATTGTTCAGAAAACGGGTAATTTAGAGTAAATGCTGAACCCCTGCACCGATTTCAACCAAATTTGATACACACATTCTCTACCCTAAAGAAAAAGATAACAAATGGGGTGGGGCGGTCATTGTAAAAAGAGGGAGGGTATGGGGGAGGGGTTGTCTTTATAAAACGAGCAATTCAGTGTTACTCCCAACTTCCAGTACCCATATCAACCAAATATTGTCCACGTATTCACTAAGAGAAGTCGATCACATGGAAGTGTAATTTGGGGAAGAGGGAGGGTCTGGGGAGGGTATTGTTCAGAAAACAGGCAATTCAGTGTTTCTTTTGAACCCCTGGACCGCTTTCATCCAAATTTGGTACACACATTCTCTATCCTAAGGAGAAAATAACAAAGGGTGGGATGATCATTGGGAAAAGGGGAGGGTAAGGGGAAGGGTTGTCTTTAGAAAAGAGCAATTCAGTGTAACACCCAACTCCCAGGACCAATTTCAGCCAAATTTGGTGCACACATTTTCTATTCTAAGGAGAAGATAACAAAGAAGGTGGGAGGGTCATTTTGGAAAAGGGAAAGTTATGGGGGAAGGGTTGTCTTTAAAAATGAGCAATTCAGTGTAACTCCCAGGATAAATTCCAACCAGATTTGGTACACTTATTCTCTATTTTTGGAAGATGTTTATTGAAAAGGTAGGGCCAAACAAAGATATAAAAATATATTGATACAAAGGTTCAATTCTATGAGCGGTAGATCTACCTCTGTGGGTTTCGTGCTACAGCATTGGACATTTTAATTCTATAATTTACTTTTCAGTCCCTAGCAAAGCCGGATACATATAGCTATAAGCTATCTATATATCTCGGATACTTATTCAACGTATGTGACGTATGTGATTTTGTAAACAAAAATTTAAACGTTGATTTCTGCAATCTGATAGCACTCCCACGCAAACTATCGCCACATACAGGTAGGGGAGGTTTCGGCTACATGTTCGTTGTATTGGTTTGCGTGGGAGTGTCATCATATTTGACAAATCGACGTATGCATCTTTGTTTACAAAACCACATACGTCGTTTTGAATAAGTTGCCGAGATATATAAAACTCAATGTTTGTATGTTTGTGTGTGTGCTCCAGCCTAACTTCTGAACCCATTCTTGTTTTGTTTAGTTATCGATCAATTCACCCATTTATCGAAATCATGGTTTGCCCTCCGTAAAAGCAATGATTAATGTGTTTCCTTCTGGATGGTGAATGTGATCCCTTCTTTAAAATAGACGTTTGCTCGGAATAAGGCATCGGTGGATGTTTGTCCTTCTTTAGAAATAGACGTTTGCCCGGAATATGGCGATTATGGATTCGCTCCCTTTTCCAAAATCAGTCAATGTTTTCAAATGAAATCTGCCTTCTTTTGATCAAATGATGAAGTATCGATAAGATAACGCAATTATCCTGTTGACCAATTGGTTTATTCATTTTCCGATTGTGAAAAAAAAAACTGCGAATCAAACTGGCAATTCCGAGCAAGGCCGGGTACATAAAGCTAGTTATTAATTAAATTTTGAATTATATTCATGGTGTATTGTGATAACATGAAAATGCGGTGGATTTATGATATTATCAATATTATCAATAATAATCTGCTCATGTTTTCGGTGGACTATCAACTGAGAGATTCGCCATGCATGACGATTTTTGTAAATGTAACAAAACTTCATTACATCTGTTCCACATCTAAAGTATTGCAAAAAATTGACCTTGAATAACTTGTGCCAGTACCACAAAATGTGGTCAATTGACCTTTAGCTTCTATCTGGACTTAACAGCACTTAGTTGTATAAAGTACATTATGTTACTCTTCGTAGATGAGGAAAAGTGAATAGTTTTAACATGAACCGAAAAACGAATATTGTGATCCGAAATCGCAAAGAACCTTTTTACCACACCATACATTGATGGTGTTCGAACCACCAAGGAAGCAGGAATTGATACAAACGACTGTAGAAACGCTAGCAGGTTGGTTCGGTACGTGACAACTTTCTTTGATTGACTGAATTCGATTACGGGGGGCGGTCTCATCCCATACGATTTGGCACGCTCTGCCTCACTCCACCCGCTCTTCTCGTTCGCTGACGGGATGGCGCTCGCTACTGCCTTCTACCGAGAAGGTTTGATTCGACCAGGTGATCGATGGTGCGATAATAATCCGTAATTGAAAGGTGGACATCTTTCGTCTGGACCACCACAGCCGATGGTAATGGTGGCGGTGATGCGATGGTGCGGTGCTTCCTCCGCTTATTTCGACGAATGTACGAACATAGGTGTTGAAGTCGGCATGAAGACCTTATGGAACGGAGTCGTTGTTCGATGTAATACGCAAGATATATTTTTCTTCGTGTTTTGGCCTGGGTACTATCGTCCTGGGAGACCTTTTTAACTCAGGCCAGCATGTGGCATCCTCCAGTTCAACAAATTGAAGGAAAATCAGCAGTGGAGCTGAAAATAAAGCACGAGCATCTTTCCAAACGGAACAGTAGGGAATGATGATAGAGGAGAATGATGAACGCTCGTAATGAAAAGAAACCGAAATCTGATTAGATTTAATGATAGCTTTGTGTAGCAGTGCCAGCGCAAGAGGTGTGACAAAATTACGCAACTAGGTAAAGAAGTGCTTCCAATTTGTGGTATGATTGATGTGATATTGATTTATTGGATTATGCAGCTGACTGGGATGTGTCATAGGTAACATGTAATAGATAAACAACAGGGTTACTGATGCAAATACATGATTTTTTCTATTCTCAACTGGTATCAACTTTTCCGCAAATATCACGTTGATGATTTCTTACAATCAAGAAATTAGGGAGTGTTTCCAGCACGAGTTTCCAAAAGCATACAACAGGCCAAAACCTGAAAAAGTTTTTTGAATCTTTACTCCGTTGCAGTATACATTGAGATTTTTTTTAAACTCATTTTATTTGCTAATTATCGAATACATGCATTCATCATCAGTACACTGTTTGTCATAATGACAAATATTTGTCAAGGCAGCCTGATATCCATGTCGATTTATATTCAGTATGATGGATGTTTGAGTAAACTTGACAAATATTTGTCATCATGACAAACAGTGGCCTAAGGGCTTTAGACTAGGTGTTTCGTGTTTGATCAAAAATATCACCCTTATTTTCTAAATGCACGAAAAAAAATGATTATCAGATACGTTGATCGAGGGGAACTTAATTGACGTTAGTGCCGTCAAAAACACGAAGTGATGGCACGAGCTGGCTTAATAAAAAATCGCTCCTTTTCAACTGATACTCCCAAAAATCCATCGAGAACTAGTTTTGGAAAAGAAGCTACTAAAACGTTTCTTGTTCTTACTTCTGAATCTTATCTTTGGGGTCGTACACTAATTATGGAACTAACTATGTGAAACATGTGTGCTGCTAGGGGTGGATTACTTAATATGTGTACAGCCCTTTCTTTCTTTTGCTCTGAGCTTTGTCCCCATACCTGCTAATATTTTTCCAATATTGACACTTCTACGGAAAACTGCGAATTTAATGCGAAACCTTAAAATTCATTACTATTTCAATTCAATCCCGCATTTTCCTATTTTATCACACTCTGAAGCTGCCATCAATATTCAAGCTCTGCTTTGCTCAACGACAATATTTCGTTCAAGTTGGCACAATTTAAATTCAAATATAGAAATAAAAAACATAAAAAAACTGTGGACAAAATCCATTTAATGCTTCATGAATTTTGCTCCGTCTCAACTATGTGAAGGTAAGAACTAACACAAAAGTGGAGCAAAGTTCTGCTTTGTGTTCGTTTTTGCATAGAATCACGGACGACTAAAATGAAAACTACCCCTAAAAAATTTGAAATGTTTCGCAAAAAATTAGGAAATTGCTTATAAAGAAATCAAAGTATGAGCAATAAATTAATATCACAGAGAAACAGACGTCTCACTCAACACTTGTTCCATCGTTCACCTTTTTAACGGTGGATTCAATTTTTTGTAGGTGGTCAATCGGCCACTGATGGCGCTTCCATCGATTTCGCTTGTGTTTGACGTTTATGCACTACCGCCATCTGGTTGCCGCTTGTCCAAACACAGTGAATTTAGAATTGGGCGATATCGATTCCGTGACGATGATTTTGATTGCATTTTGTTCTAAGTGAGACGTCTGTTTCTCTGTGTTAATATTAAATTTTCACAAATAATGCAAAATTTCCATAAATAATTAAGATTATTTTCGCAAAAGCAAAAATTGCAATTATAGAAGAAGAATTTTCCATAAAGAAACCAAAAAGAAGAAATACATACCGGAAGAAATACAAAATTTCCATAAAAAAATCATTAGCAATTTTAGCATTTTTTTCGCCAAAAATTAAATCCTTTCCACGAAAAAAATCAACAAAGAGCAAAAAAATAATAAGAAAATTACTATGAAGAAATATAAAAAGGAATAAAACTGAGCATTTTTCCACACATACCTTTAAAAATGTTTAAACTTCATGAAAAAAATTCCAATTTAATTGCTTTTAAAACTTTTTTAATGGAAATTTCCTTTTTTTTGTTCCCCTTAGTCTTTTAATTTTATTTTTTTTTATAGAAAAAAATATTTTGTGGAATATTTTGTAATTGTTTATGCAAATACCGATTTATTTATGGAAATTTTGTATTTTTTTCGAGGAACATTTTGTTCTCTTTATGGAAAAATCTTCTTTTAAAAGTGCTAATTTATTTCTGTTTTGCGAAAAAATCTTAATTGTTTATGGAAATTTAGCATTATTTGTGGAAATTTTATATTTATTTATTGCTCATACCCTGATTTCTTTATTGGTAATTTTCTAATTTTGTATGAAAAATTTCTATTTTTTCATGGAAATTTTATCTTGCTGCCATCACGGACGGGCACGGGTGGAGATGGTGGATATTTTTCTATCAGACCCCATTCCCAGTAGGTAGTCTGTTGTTTCCCAAAGTCCGTAAAGTGAATCGACGGAGCTTTGGAGCAGTAATGCATATAGGGGCCGATTGCCCATGTTATACTCTTCGTTCCAGTTCGATATTTTTCTGCTCTAGGACTTATTTTTCAAGTCCCAACATAATAGATCTAATGCTAAAAGCTTTGAAGCAAAGCCTTTAAGTGTAACTAGTGTGTTAAAAAAGAGCCCAGGAGGCAAGTTTGTACTATTTGATCATTGCCAGTTGACTGAAAAATTAAAAGAATTAAGATAAGGTCATCTTCATTAAGTGAAAAAATACATACCTGAAAGTGTACATAGTAAGTAGTATGTGTATGTGTATGTGTATGCGTATGTGTGTATGAGTTATGGAAAAAATGAATATAAATTTTGGAATGAATAACCCAACTTAATTCACCGAGTGGTGATACTGCCTTTCTCGCATTTAGCCAGGACACCAACCTTTTATAGTTCGATTCCATTTTCCTATTAACTTTTGAACGCATTGGTCGATTGTTATCAAATTCAATAGTGATCAATGCGGCTTTGTCCCCTGTCGAATGCAGAGTCGAGAAAATCGGTTAAGAATTACTAGATGAAAAAGTGGTTAATGTTTCTCGGGTTTCATGTGCACACACACATACACACACACACACACACACACACACACACACACACACACACACACACACACACACACACACACACACACACACACACACACACACACACACACACACACACACACACACACACACACACACACACACACACACATACACACGGACAGACAGACATTTGTTCAGCTCGACGAGCTGAGTCTTCTATAAAAAGTTCGATTTTGGAGAGAAATGGTAGCCTTTCGGTACAACTTTGTTGTACGAGAAAGGCATAAAACATAATAATGAGATAGTCACATGAAAAAAGATTCGTACACACTTAAAATAAATCGCCGAATTCGGTAAAATTTTACCGAAATCTCAACAGCAGAACTGTTCGGTAAATAATTTAACTGATTTTCGGTGATTTTGACAGTTGAGCAATGGAAAAAATCACAAAAAACCTGTAAAATAAATTACCGAACAGTTCTGCTGTTGAGATTTCGGTAAAATTTACCGAATACGGTGAAATGAGTTAAGTGTGTATATTATGTGAATGATGCATCCCACATCACTGCCCTCCGTTGTCCATCTAGTGCCAGCAGTAGAAACCAGTAAACGTCGCAAACAGTGGAAGTTTCCAAGAATTCTACCAAGGACCAGCAACGCTGTTTTATTTGCCATATAGGAGATAACATTTGCTTGGTATAATGGATTCTGTATAAATAAGCATAATAACTAACTTCGATGTCAACAATGACAGAACATAGTGAAACAGCTAAGATTATGAAAAACAAAAAAAAAAGCTGCGACGACGAACCTTGCAGTAATATGAATCAATCTTATTATTTCAATTTAAGATATCAAGGAATGTTGTACATGGCATACCGTTGGTACTTCGTGTACCAGAAGGGACACATTAGACACCATTGGATAGTCCTTACCCTCTTGCCTAGTACCTCTTATCCTTATTTTACAGCGGCTACCAAGAGTTTCTGTTCCCTAGGCTTAGGGTAGCCGATCATCGTTGTGCCAGCGAGAAACTTCAAGCAAAATTGTACACTATGGTCCTTCGGAATGTTAGGAGAGTAGTGTTAGACCAAGCAATCCAGCCTTTAAAATCAACAAGAGCATATGAACCGAAACAGTCAGTCGGCGATGAACAGGGACCAACGATTGCAAGCTCAGTACGAGTAAATGAACAGGACACGCATTCCCACAGGCGCCATAATATGATCGATATAGGTACAGAGGTGCCAAATGATGGATTGACATCAAGGAAGATGCGTCCAATATAGCTTAGGTCCCCTAAAGGTCTCACGGTTCCATGGGTCGACCGATGACAAAAGACTGCCAGCTAAGTGATGCGTACTTAGCTGATAGTGCAGTCTGGGCACTGTTGCTCTTCTGGCATCAGCTAGAGTGAGAAGGTACGTCTCGAGCGTCTGGTCAACGGAACGCTTTATCGTGTCAGCTATACCACAGATAACAGATATTTAAGCTAGAACAAATTTTATTGAAAATCATGTGTAAACTTTTGAAATGATATACGTTGACTCACTACTGCCATCTACTCAACTGATTGCGGCAGTACATACGAACGCAACTGATAAGTAACCGTGGAACGCAACCAATATGCCAATCGCGTTCCAAATGTTCGATGCATTTGAATCAACGGTTGTGGATATTTACACACGTATGCTATACCAGCCTAAATATATCAGCCTAAGGTAGCAGACCCACCAGCGCGATGTAGGTAACAAAACCACGGTGTGCCTGTGGCCGTTATTAACGAAAAAAAAATGTCCATCTATTCTGAACTCGCCTTTCGAAAGATATAATATCCAGGCGTCTGCTATGAAAATTTCAAAATATTTCATCTTGGGAATTGAAAGTTATAGCAGTTACAAATTTAATGATTTTTGCGTTCGATATTTCACTAATATGCAACCATATATACCTTGAATTTCCTCCTGATTACACAGGGGCAGCAGGGACTATGTCCAAGGGCTTGACGATCCCTCCCCAGGCCATCTGCGAGTTGTGGCGCCTGCCTAGGATGTGGTGGGGTTTGACAGTGGGCCCTGTTAAACCTCTATAAAAAGCTGCATGTATCCGCAAGTAGGCTCCGCCAAAGCGACCGTGTGCCGCTCAAAGCGCACAAGCCCAAGTCCTGGTGTTAGGTGGGACGCTAAACAGCCCTGACATGACGGCCCTCCGACGAGACAGGAGGTTTGCGCAGGCCCAATAAGCCGCCTTTAAAAACAACTATTACGAACGACATAGAAGATACTACGACTCGATACAATCGGCAACGACCTAGGCGACGAACAAAGGATCACGATTGGAAGCTTGGAACATGGAACTGCAAGTCGCTAGGCTTCGCAGGTTGCGATAGGATAATCTACGATGAATTACATCCCCGCAACTTCGATGTCGTATCGCTGCAGGAAATCTGCTGGACAGGACAGAAAGTGTGGAAAAGCGGGCATCGAGCGGCCACCTTCTACCAAAGCTGTGGCACCACCAACGAGCTGGGAACCGGCATCATAGTGCTGGGAAAGATGCGCCAACGCGTGATTGGGTGACAGCCAATCAACGCAAGGATGTGCAAGCTGAGGATAAAAGGCCGTTTCTTCAACTATAGCATCATCAACGTGCACTGCCCACACGAAGGGAGATCCGACGACGAGAAAGAAGCGTTCTATGCGCAGCTTGAGCAGACATACGATGGATGCCCACTGCGGGACGTCAAAATCGGCATCGGGGACAGGAACGCTCAGGTAGGAAGGGAGGAAATGTATAGACCGGTCATCGGACCGGATAGTCTGCATACCGTATCGAACGACAACGGCCAACGATGCATAGACTTTGCAGCCTCCCGCGGAATGGTAGTCCGAAGCACTTTCTTCCCCCGTAAGAATATCCACAAGGCCACATGGAAATCACCTAATCAAGTAACGGAAAACCAAATCGACCACGTTCTAATCGACCGTAAATTCTTCTCCGACATCACGAACGTACGCACTTACCGCAGTGCGAATATTGAATCCGACCACTACCTCGTCGCAGTATGTCTGCGCTCAAAACTCTCGACGGTGTTCAACACGCGTCGGAGTCGTCCGCCGCGGCTTAACATTGGGCGGCTACAATACGGTAGACTAGCCCAAGACTACGCGCAGCAGCTGGATGTGGCACTCCCAACGGAAGAGCAGCTAGTCGCAGCATCTCTTGAAGATGGCTGGAGAGATATTCGATCCGCCATTGGAAGCACCGCAACCGCTGCACTAGGCACGGTGGCTCCGGATCAGAGAAACGACTGGTATGACGGCGAATGTGAGCAGTTAGTTGAGGAGAAGAATGCAGCATGGGCGAGATTGCTGCAACACCGCACGAGGGCGAACGAGGCACGATACAAACGGGCGCGGAACAGACAAAACTCGATTTTCCGGAGGAAAAAGCGCCAACAGGAAGATCGAGACCGTGAAGAGACGGAGGAACTGTACCGCGCTAATAACGCACGAAAGTTCTATGAGAAGTTGAACCGTTCACGTAAGGGCCACGTGCCACAGCCCGATATGTGTAAAGACATAAACGGGAACCTTCTTACGAACGAGCGTGAGGTGATCCAAAGGTGGCGACAGCACTACGAAGAGCACCTGAATGGCGATATGGCAGACAACGGTGGCGGTATGGTAATGAACCTAGGAGCACGCGCGCAGGACATGCGACTTCTGGCTCCGAATCTCCAGGAAATCCAGGAGGAGATCGGCCGGCTGAAAAACAACAAAGCCCCTGGAGTTGACCAACTACCAGGAGAGCTGTTTAAACACGGTGGTGAAGCACTGGCTAGAGCGCTGCATTGGGTGATTACCAAGGTTTGGGAGGATGAGGTTCTGCCGCAGGAGTGGATGGTAGGTGTCGTGTGAAGTGAGCCGTCGTCCTCTGGGAATGTGAGATCTGGTTCTACCTTAACTCTAATTTTATTATCTACTTACATACTATATATATGCATGATCAGGTAACTATCGAGAGGTAAATATTCATAATTATTTACCTATCGATGAGCTGCCTGGTTTTCATTGTCCTGATCTACCTTGACGGGTAGATGCTTTAAGACAATGTAGTGGTAGATCACCACACGTGTGTCCCATCTACAAAAAGGGCGATAAGCTGGATTGTAGCAACTACCGCGCAATCACATTGCTGAACGCCGCCTACAAGGTACTCTCCCAAATTTTATGCCGTCGACTAACAAGTTGCAAGAGAGTTCGTGGGGCAGTACCAGGCGGGATTTATGGGTGAACGCTCTACCACAGACCAGGTGTTCGCCATACGTCAGGTATTGCAGAAATGCCGCGAATACAACGTGCCCACACATCATCTATTTATCGACTTCAAAGCCGCATATGATACAATCGATCGGGACCAGCTATGGCAGCTAATGCACGAAAACGGATTTCCGGATAAACTGATACGGTTGATCAAGGCGACGATGGATCGGGTGATGTGCGTAGTTCGAGTTTCAGGGGCATTCTCGAGTCCCTTCGAAACCCGTAGAGGGTTACGGCAAGGCGATGGTCTTTCGTGTCTGCTATTAGTAATACGAAGGGCAGGGATTGACACGAGTGGTACGATTTTCACGAAGTCCGTCCAGTTATTAGGTTTCGCCGACGACATTGATATCATGGCACGTAACTTTGAGAGGATGGAGGAAGCCTACATCAGACTGAAAAGCGAAGCTAAACGGATTGGACTAGTCATCAACACGTCGAAGACGAAGTACATGATAGGAAGAGGCTCAAGAGAGGTCAATGTGAGCCACCCAACACGAGTTTCTATCGGTGGTGACGAAATCGAGGTGGTTGAAGAATTCGTGTACTTGGGCTCACTGGTGACCGCCGATAACGATACCAGCAGAGAAATTCGGAGACGCATAGTGGCTGGAAATCGTACGTACTTTGGACTCCGCAAGACGCTTCGATCGAATAGAGTTCGCCGCCGTACCAAACTGACTATCTACAAAACGCTTATAAGACCGGTAGTTCTCTACGGACACGAGACCTGGACGATGCTCGTGGAGGACCAACGCGCACTGGGAGTTTTCGAAAGGAAAGTGTTGCGTACCCTCTATGGTGGGTTGCAGATGGCGGACGGTACGTGAACCACGAGTTGCATCAGCTGTTGGGAGAACCATCCATCGTTCACACCGCGAAAATCGGAAGACTGCGGTGGGCCGGACACGTAGCCAGAATGTCGGACAGCAATCCGGTAAAAATGGTTCTCGACAACGATCCGACGTGAACAAGAAGGCGAGGTGCACAACGGGCAAGGTGGATCGATCAGGTGGAGGACGACTTGCGGACCCTCCGCAGACTGCGTGGTTGGCGAAGTGCAGCCATGAACCGAGCTGAATGGAGAAGTCTTTTATGTGCAGCACAGGCCACTCCGGCCTTAGTCTGATGATAAATAAATACACCCAAATAAATTATCATCAAATATGCAATTTGCAATCTCAATCAACTATAACCTTAAACCTATTCTTTGAATAATAGAAAAAATAGCAAAGGATGTTAGAGATAACATTGTTCTAATATAAATGACAAAATAGACAATACAACCACAATACAGTATTCAAATTACAGAACTATTGCACTTCAATCTCTTAATCATACCACAGTGTGAATATTGTCTATGACAGACAAGAAACCACACTCTGTATGATGATTTTGATTTTATTAAATACTAGCTGTATGTACCCGGCCTTGCTCGGAGTTGCCAGTTTGATTCGCAGAATAATTAATAATCCAATTGGTCAACAGGATAATTCTGTTTTCTTATTGATATTTCATAATTTGATTAAAGGCAGATTTCATTTGACAACATTGACTGATTTTGAAAAAGGAACCAAACCCAAAATCGCCTTTTTCGCCAAAACGTCTATTTTTAAAGAAGGAAAAATATCCACCGATGTCTGATTCCGGACAAACATCTATTTTTAAAGAAGGGATCACATTCACCATTCAGGAGGAAACACATTAATCATTAGTTTTCACTGGGCAAACCATGATTTCGATGAATGGTTGTGTTGATCGATAACTAAACAATACCACTCACTCACACCCTCCCCTTTCCATACTTAATCTACTATCGTCGTCTCCCAAATATGAAGAATGTGTGTTCCAAATTTGGCTGAAATCGGTTAAGGGGAGATCAGAAGTTACACTGAGGTGATTGAGAGCTGAACAATGCCAGTCCCTTCACAACTTTCCCGTTTTCTAAATATCATCCCGAACCCCTATCTTCGTCTTCTTAAGAAAAAAATGGGTGTTCCAAATTTGGTTGAAATCGGGCAAGACCATATGGGGTTGGGAGTTACACTGAATTGCTCATTTTATAAAGACAGACCTCCCCCTTTCCCAAATTACCCTCTCATATGATCGGCTCCTCATAGTGAATATGTGTACAAAATTTGGTTGAAATCGGTCCTGGGGGTTGAAAGTTACACAGAATTGTTCGTTTTCCAAAGACAACCCCTTCACCTATACCCTCCCCTTTTTCCCAATGACCATCCCACCCCCTTTGTTATATTTTTCTTAGGATAGAGAATGTGTGTACCAAATTTGGTTCAAATCGGTCCAGGGGTTCATGATTTACTCTACATTGCCCGTTTTCTGAACAATACCCCTCCCTCTTTCCCAAATTACCCTCCCAAATGATCGTCTCCTCATAGTGAATATGTGTCCAAAATTTGGTTGAAATCGGTCCTGGGAGCTGAAAGTTACACAGAATTGCTCGTTTCTAAACAAAACCTCTCCCACCACCCCTCCACCTTTTCCAAATGACCATCCCACCCCCTTTGTTAACTTATCCTGAGGATAGAGAATATGTGTGCAAAATTTGGTTGAAATCGGCCAAGTGGTTCAGAAGTAGTTAGCGAACATACATACATAGATTGATTTTTATATATATAGATGATAATAGTTAGTAACATAGAATACCGCGCAATACAATTTAACTGACTTGCTGAGCTACGATGCATTAACTTCATAAATTAACTGACACAGGGAATACCGACTTTGAACTAGAAGAGGGAAACCATCGCATTTCCATAAAGCCAGGTAAGAAAATGAGAGATTTTAAAAGACTGAAACTATTTAAGAAATATTTCACTGTCATGAGACGAGTTTAGTACAATTCCATTTAATTCCACCAAATCGTATTACTTTTACATATACGTATTTCGACCTCAACTGTAAGGTCGTCTTCAGTGTCTCGTACTTGACTCGACTCAAGTCGAGACACTGAAGACGACCTTACAAGTCAACAGACTTTTAAAATCTCTCATTTTCTTACCTGGCTTTATGGAAATGCGATGGTTTCCCTCTTCTAGTTCTAAGTCGGATGCTAGTATTCCCTGTGTCAGTTAATTTATGTAGTAAATGCATTAATTTATGAAGTAAATGCATCATAGTTCAGCAAGTCAGTTAAATTGTTAAAATGTTCCGAAGTGGTGCATATATTATGCTTTTTCCGTCTACCGTTATCGGAAACGGCGATTTTCCTCGTGTGATCTAGCCTTTCCCATTTTTTTTTCAAATGGAACTCGTTTTCACACCACTGCATTGTTGTATAAATGTTGGTTACTAGTCTTAAGAACTACCCAGTACCCATGAAAGACAAAATTGTTTCAGCGCAGTATTCTATGTTACTAACTATTTTCATATTTAATAAAAACAACATCATCATACAGAGTGTAGTTACTTGTCCGTCATAGACAATATTCACACTATGGTATGATTAGGAGATGGAAGTGCAATAGTTCTGTAATTTGAATAATGTATTGTGGTTGTATTGTCTATTTTGTCATTTATATTAGAACAATGTTATCTCTAACATCCTTTGCTATTTTTTTTCTATTATTCAAAGAATAGGTTTAAGGTTATAGTTGATTGAGGTTGCAAATTGCATATTTGATGATAATTTATTTGGATGTAATCAGGAGGAAATTCACGGTATATATGGTTGCATATTAGTGCTATGCTATAACTTTTGATTCCCTAGATCAGTGGTTCGCACTTTTGCATTAATTTAGGTACAGTAGGCTTTCAATCCTCTTGAAAAAATAATTCCGCGCCCTTTGAAGGGAAGCTCCTTTCAGCTTTTGAATCCCCTTAAAGTATGCTTCCGCGCCTCGTGATAAGAGGGAGGAATCCTCCCGAGCCTCTTGAAAGGAGGCTTCTGAGCCTCATGAAAGGAGGCTTCTGAGCCTCTTGAAAGGAGGCTTCTGAGCGTCTTGAAAGGAGGCTCTTGAGCCTCTTGAAAGAAGATTTCCGAGCCTCTTGGAAGGAGGTTTCGGAGCTTCTTGGAAAGAGGCTTTTGAGCCTCTTGAAAGGAGGCTTTTGAGTCTCTTGAAAGGAGGCTTCTGTGCCTCTTGAAAGGAGGCTTCTGAGCCCCTTGAAAGGAGGCTTCCGAGCCTCTTGCAAGTAGGCTTCCGAGCCACTTGCAAGGAGGCTTCCGATCCTCTTGAAAGGAGGCTTTTGAACCTCTAGAAAAGGAGGCTTTCGAGCCTCTAAAAAATAAGGCTTCCGAGGATCTTGGACCTCTTGAAAGGAGCCTTCCTAGCCTCTTGAAAGGAGGCTTCTGAGCCTCTTGAAAGGAGGCTTTCGAGCCTCTTGAAAGGATCTTGAAAAGAGGCTTTCGAATCTCTTGGAAAGATTTTGAAAAGAGAATTTCAAGTCTCTTGAAAGGAGGCTTCCGAGCATCGTAGAAGGAGGGTTTTGAGCTTCTTGATAGGAGGCTTTTGAGCCTCTGGAAAGGGACTTTTGAGCCTCTTGAAAGGAGCCTTCCGAACTTCTTGAAAGGAGGCTTCCCCAGCAGCACACATGTCCCACTTAGGTTACTGCAACGGATATGCGACTAGATTTGGTCACTATCAAGTTGCTGCAACCATTTTAGTCTGTCTTGTGCTGCTCGGGTTCCGAGGCTCTTGAAAGGATCGAGCTGCTTGGAAGAAGGCTTCCGAGAAGCGTAGAAGGATGCTTCTAATCCTCTTGCAACGAAGCAACCTAGCTTTAGAGATATAAAAACCTTCATGCCTCTCAAACGAAGGATTCCGAACCTTTAGATCCTAGATTACATTAAAGATTTTTTAAATTTGTTCTTTCAACGTTTTGTTCGTTTGATTTTTTTGTTCCGCAGCCCTTCATACATTGTGCTGGTTGTGGAAGGCAGGATTCAATTGGGATTTATTGATCGCATTGCATGTTATGTACAATATAAATTTTTGAAATAAAAAATACGCAATTATCAAAACATTACCAATGACTTGTCATAAGACGAGTTTGTACAATCCCATTGAATTCCACCACTTAATTGTATCTTGACAGATACGTATTTCATAGCAGACGCCTGGATATTATATCTTTCGAAAGGCGAGTTCAGAATGGATGGACATTTTTTCGTTAATAACGGCCACACGCACACGGTGAGAACGTCGGCTCCAGGGGCACGTTCACCTCAATTTGGGAGATTTGTGCCATCGCCTTTATCATCACACACCTGACGGAAAAGAAAGTGAATAAAAAGGAAAGGAATGTGGATGGGAGAACAAAGGGAACGTTTGAAAAGGGCCCTTGAAGAGGGCATGCAACGCATAAGCGTACAAGAGCTTATAGTCATGAACAACAAAATACTCTGAAGGTTCAGGTTTCTGAAGTCAATTTCACTAAGTAAGTGTTTATTTATTTATTATTATTTTTTTTATTTGGAAGCACAATTGCGCATAGACTGGGTAGTTACATATCAGATGATAAGGAGTTCCATTATCGGATTTACAACTATCACAAACAGATGATTGAGCGCTAAATAGCTTGCTACTACCGGAGATGGCTCCCGAATGTACAATTTTGCTTGATGACAGGAATCCAGACTACTTCAATGCCAATGCCAAAAGCTTCACCCAACACTTGAATATGGGAATAGCTGGCTCAGGACCAATAAAGTCAAGTGATGCTGCATTACGAGCTAACTTACGTTTCCAGCTATGGAAGAATGACCAGGTACCCATATAAGGTGTAAAGTATTAACTGAATTCAGTTCCTCAATTTGAGTTCGACATGTGATAACTAACTGACAGGGATCGTAATTCTCACTCATTCTCACGAATAGAGAATGCTCCCTCACGCTGATTTTCGCCGAGATGTCGGTTTGCAGGAAAAGAAAAAAGGTGTGATGAGAGATAACCATTTCTCCCTCACTACTAGAGGGTCTTGTTCGAGAAATCCCGGGACAAAAATCCCGGGATATCCCGGGATGTAATGCATCCCGGATTCCGGGATTTTTCATGCAAATCCCGAGATTTCCCGAAAATAAAAAATACATGATAACAAAAATATATAAGATAAATTAATGAATGTATGTTCTGCATAATTGCACCGATTCTAGTTTGTTAGCCCATCGGCTTTTATTTTCCCGCATGTCTTATGCACACTCATACATACAAACATACACAAACAAGCAATCACAGATATCTTCTCAATTCGTCGAGAGAGTGATGAGTAACAATATAGGTCTCCTAGCCTTCTGACTATTTTGTTTTTGGAGCAAACATACAGCTGATGAAAATAAGGAATCAGCTTTCCAGATTTCACAATAATCGAAGTGCCATCCGATGTGCGAACAACTGCGGCTACGAAATTGTGTTCAATGTCACAACTCGTTAACAGCTGTTCCACGGATTGCTTTATCTTCTCCGCCGGAAACGATCGGTAAAGCCGAAGTTGTCCCAAGTTGTCGCACCTCGCTATTTATGACGTTCTTCATCGAAGTCCCCCAAGTCCAAGACGATTATGTCGGAATAAAGATTTTCAGATAATGATGACGACGATTGTTTCAACGACATCAATGGTAGTGAAAAATCAGATGACGTTCTCATTTGGTAATATCTGAACTTATATTATATTGATTTTCTTAACCAATTGTTGAATTTAATTCATGATTATATAAAACCGATTTTGGAGAAACTTTCAAACGAATCCGAAACATTGTTCGAATTCCAGAGGAAGGATGAAAACCGGTTTAGGGAACAACTTCAACTCGTTCAGGATGTTCTGAAAACTAGTGAACTGCGAAATCGCTCCATAAGAATAAAAGTACGTACATAATCAAAAATTATCTGGATCTGGTTCAATCGATATTCGACGCTCTCCAGCCGTTGGGGTGGTATCGGAGGCGTTGAAGGGTCGTGACGTAATGTTGTTGACTAGACTTTTTGCTATCTGAACTGAATAGCCAGCAAAACCCTTTCACTTTGAAATTGCACGATGCAATTCTAAAACGAGTAGATGAGCGTCGAGACATCAAGAGATGAGATGGCTTCAAAGTAAAGAAAGGTAATTTTCGAATTCTGCTGAGCTTTCGATCGCTTCCCGTCACTAGCTGATTAAGTTTGTGTAAGTTGCCGATCCACACATCATTTTCTGAATCTGACGGGAACAAGGCATCATCTCTCATAGAAGAGTTGTAAGCTATGAACCAGAAACAGAGAAATGCGTCGTAGCTTGAATAATTTCATCAATAAGGAGCATGCTCTGTTTGAAGTAACTGATGAACTAGTATCGAGTCTGGAGAAGGTTTTCATGGCATTGAAGTCCATTAAACCCACTTTTTTTGATATGCCCAACCAGGGACTGTTAGATTTTCATACACTTCTGTATAAGGACCTACCAAAACCTGTATAAGAACTGGGCATATGCAACATTGTTAGATTCTTATACAATGTAAGATCACAAACAAAAATTGTAAAAAAAGCTTGCGAAATTGTAAGGTTCATATAATATTTGTAAAAGAATCTAACGTTTTGGCATATGCCCACTTCTCATACAGGTTTTGGTAGGTTCTTATACAGAATTGTTAGAAAATCTACCAATCACCGGTTGAGCGAGCGGGTGCTCTCTGATTCTTATTCTAAAATAACAAATAAGAATTCTTTATTGCCGGATACAAGCATCAACGCCTTAACATTTATTAAACCGTATTGCAAGCGGGTAGACAAGTGGCGAATCGTTAGTAATTTGACCTGATACATATTTTACCATTCTTAAATATGTTATAAATATATGAAATTGAAATTTGCAAGTATTTTTACTTTTATCCCGGGATCCCGGGATATCCCGGGATAACGAAAAATTTAATCCCGGATCCCGGGATTTTTTATAGTCCGGGAAACAAGACCCTTTACTCACTAACAGTGCCGCGAAAAGTTGGTTTGCTCGTTTTCTCACTCCTTTCTTCCTTTTCGTGCCATCACTAATTGCAGTTTATTATTGCGGTCATAAAATTTTTATAATTGCTTACCGAAAATTTTCGCGAAAAGTGAGTGAGGCGTAAAAGTGATGAAACAAAAAACAAATTCATCAAGTAAGCACGATTTTCGCTCTACTTTCGAGGAGGGAGCCGTCAGTGTAAATCTATTTGATATATTTGGCTTTAAGACCCCAAGTTTTACCAAAAGTACGCCGGCATTACTGCTTGGCATTACCTGCTTGACTCTGAACTCAATGTTAGGTGTCCAGGAGGGCTTGGAATCACGAATGTAATGATCGATAATACGTTCTAAGCATTTCAGAAGAAATGAGGTCAGACTGATGGGTCTAAAACTCTTTGCTTCTTCATACGAAGCACGTCCTTCTTTTGGGATAAACTCTACAGTAACATTCCGCCAGGATATGGGAATATACCCAGTAGCAAAACTGCATACTAAAAGTTTTTTCAAAACATGTTTGATATGCTCAAAACCCCTCTGAAAAAGAATGGGATAGATCCCATCTTCCCCTGGAGATTTGTAAGCAGCAAAACTGTTAAGAGCCCATTGAATCGATTCAGTAGTTATGATTCTACGAACCTGAGCCAAAGACCCGTAGCTACAGGAAAAGACATCAGGACCATCCTCTTCGTCAGAAGAAGTATAGTCGCCATTTGGCTTGCGAATTTCGCACACTTGGAAATCCTTGGATCTCGCAAGAATTTTATTCAATCGACTGGCTTCACTCAAATTGGAAACATTTGTACAAAGGTTTTTCCAGCAGATCGTAGAGCCTTCTTGTAAGCTTTGCGAGCCAACTTGGAAGAATCGGCGTCTGTTCCAACTCCTTCTTTACTGCTTCCTGAGCTTAGCCAAATCGGAATTCCACCACGGGGTTCCTCTTGAGGTTTTCACAGAACGCAAGGGGCAAGCTTCTTCAAAAGCTTCCACGATATGCAGCATTGTAGGGACCCTCCTTAGCCGTGCGGTAAGACGCGCGGCTACAAAGCAAGACCATGCTGAGGGTGGCTGGGTTCGATTCCCGTTGCCGGTCTAGGCAATTTTTGGATTGGAAATTGTCTCGACTTCTCTGGGCATAAAAGCATCATCGTGCCTAGCCTCATGATATACGAATGCAAAAATGGTAACCTGGCTTAGAAACCTCGCAATTAATAACTTTGGAAGTACTTAATGAACACTAAGCGGTGAGGCGACTTTGTCCCAGTGTGGGGATGTAATGCCAATAAGAAGAAGAAGTATCAACGGCATCATTTCAGTCGGTAGGAGTTTCAATGGTAGATATCCATGTATTGGTTGAGTTGGTTGAACGAGGATTTCTAGATCGCCAGGTCTGCGAAGTAACATTCAACTGATCGAAGTAGATGTAACAATGGTCAGATATGGATTCCTCATATGATACATGCCAATTCGTCAACTCGTGACTGATTCTATTGGAGTAGAGAGTTATGTCTAATACTTCTGCTATATTAGATACCATAATAAAGGTTGGGCGATTGCCTATGTTAAGTAAACCAAGTTCGGTACTACTTAAGTATTCCATCAAGCTGGAGCCTCTAAAATTTATATCCGAGCTACCCCAGATGATGTGATGAGCATTAGCACCACTGCCGACAATTAGCGGAAGGCCAATAAATGACAACTCGTTTGAAAGCATCCGTAGGGGATGGTTCATCATGTGGTAAATAAACCGAACAATCGACGTATTTTCTAACGGGCGTCTCACCAGTTACATCAATTTTGACAGTACATACATCTCTGGTTGTTAGTTCAGAGATAAGTGTAGCAACGATAGCGTAGTTAACAAGTACACATGCATGCGGCATTGATCGATTGTTTGCCATTTCATTATACTGAAGGCAGCAAAAACCGGGCTCACTAGGTTACCAGGTAGAAGCTACCCTTGCGGAAATAGGGTTCCTCCACCAAAGCCACTTGGGATTTTCCATTTTGCATAAGTCTACAAAGATTAATCGTTGCTGCTCTTTTATGCTGAAGATTGATTTGAGCTATCTTAACTGTAGCCATTGCGAATTAAGATAATACACTCCGCAACTTCAACATTTATGTGAACAGTAACGATGAAATCAAGTCGGTATCGTATCAAAAACGTCAAAGATGAAACAAAGAGAACACTGAGAAAAACGCATAAAGCGAATCCAAATCGATGACAATTTGATGAAAAACTACATAAATACATACTAATAATCCCACCCTTAATCAAGTTCAAGTTGAGATTGAATAAGAGTAGCCGATTATTCCGGAGAAGCAAAAAGTCAACTACGCCATAGCTCTGGTTAGCGCAGTAAGGGCTCAATACTGTGAAGGGTGCCCTGGTGCTTCACATGCGCCGTTAGCGGTTGGGTTTTCATTAGACCCCCCTAACCATTCATTCGTAGGCACGGTAAGCATAAAGCCGCATCACACCAAGCACTAGGGGTTACCTGTATGGTGGACTTCTACCACTGGAACAGGCGATCCTTAGCGTTATTCTTAGCCAGACAACCGGCTGCCGACACCACACAGCTACCTAGGTTGTTCGTGGAGAGAAGTGGACATTGACTTTACGGTAATAGCAACCGCTGGGGCGAGGATTATCCTTAACCGACTGACTCCGTCCACAGTGGGTGCCGATGATCAGTGGAGTAATCAGTACGGTTTTCACAAACGGAGATTTACTGTGCAGGTCATCATAACTGTGATAAGCATGGCGGAAGTGGCAGTCCAACGCAAAGTGATAGATACCCACTACTATGCGCTATGAGGATCTTAGACGTCAAAAATGCCTTCAACAGCGCAACAGGCTATTAAGTTTTGTTACTGCGGCTCGGATGTTGTTGGATCAGTATAAGATTATCGGGAGCTATTAGCGAGGTTCGGCTTTTCAGTTAGGAGGTTTTAGAACTACTGTTAATGACCTGCCCCAACGTTTCGGCAAATTGTTGTTGCTTTCATCAGGAGAAAGATCATGTTAAACACAAACAGTCGAACTCTCAATCCACTAAATTATCGGGAGCTATTTTCATAACTTTTTTACGAAATAGATGTAGGTCAACTATCGCAAGTAAGCCCAGAGAGACGGGAATCAGATTCAGTAACTGCGAAATGTGGTCCAAACGCTTCCCGAAGCAATTAAACGTGATGCTGGATGACAAGCTCACACACTCAGTTTTTATTTCTGCAGCTCGGCAAAAATCCGCACAGCCGTGCGCCAGCAAAATAAAAAACTGATATTTCAGCAAAAATGACGTTTGTTAGCTGATTTTCGGCAAAACATTTGCTGATTTTCAGCAATTTTGACAGTAATTTCGGCAAAAAACATGTTTGCTGGGGCACGGCTGTGCGATTCTCGGTAAAAGTTCAACATTTTGCTGAGATCCCGGTAAAAAAATTAAGTGTACAAATTCAACAGCCACGTTAAACATGATTGTAGGAAAGCCACCAAAGTCTCATGGCTCTGTCCCGGATGATGTCTTACAGGTTGGTAGTATGATCGTAGACTCTTGGCAAGCGTGGCAGTATCTATTCTACGGTCATTGCGCTTGGCGTAGGAACCAACGTGTAGAAAAAGAAGAGCACGTACAGGTTCATGTGTTTAAGGAGGATTACTTGCGTCATTGCGTGGATGACGTCCATAAGACTAGTAGTACATGAAGATGACGAGTACTATGACATACGTGACACTAGGGATATTTGTAAGACTGGCAGAACATTATCAATTGTTAATTTCCATTTGACACAGCTCTTACCCAGCTAGGCACTCGTTGCAGTCGACGTTTCGAAAACAAGAGACTTCCTTTAACAGCAGCATGCGGCGAGTACATTAGCCCGGATAATCTAATCCAGAGGATGTGTCTAGACTCGGCCAAATGGACCTTTTAGGAAAATTTCGGAAGGAATTTCAAGGGGAACTTTTGGAGAAATTTTTGAGGAAATTACTGGAGAATATTCTGCGTGTGTAAATATTCTCTGCTCGTGAGAATGAGTGACAATTATGATCTCTGATTACAAAATAAGTTGCGCTTATTCTACTTGATTTTCAATTAGTAGTTGCCACAGATCAAGTTTCATCGAGAGTACGGAACGTCGAAATAGCTTGATATTTGCTTTCTTTGAATTTCGGAACTTCCCGTCGTCTATTTCAGATATTTGACCGACTACGGAAGAAAGGAAGATCCAGAATTGTTGAAATTTCTAACAGAATCACTCAAAAACGAATTTTTCGTAGGATGTCAGGAAACTCATACTGCTATATTGAATCAGACGAGCGCGACAACCTCAGGCAATGTATGTGTGTGTGAAAAAAATATCACTTATTTTTTTGTGTTTCTTGTTAAAGCTCTATATTCGCTCCAAAAACAAACTTTTAAAGAAGGCCTGGAGACCCACAGTTTTATATACCAGCCTGCCCAGCCCAACTCAGCCCGATGAATTGAGGCGATGTCTGTGTGTGCGTGTGTGTATGTGTGTGCATAAAAAAGTCTTTTTTTGGCACTTACCTTTATCCGATTTGCTCACAACAAGTTCCATTCAACGCGGAATCCTGTCCCATTATTTCCTATTGAAAATTGGAGAGATGGCACAATGGACTCATAAGCTATGGCCAAAATATTACTTATTTATACCAAAAATTAGTAAAAAAAGTCTAGCTCATTTTTAAAGTACGTATTCACAATCGATTTACTCGCAACATGTTGCACTTGACGTAAAATCGTGTCCTATTGTTTCTTATTAAAAATTGGCAGGATCGGACTATGGGCTCAGTAGTAATGGCCAAAATACCACTTTTTATACATAAAATGAGTAATAAAGTTCAGCTCACTTATCTAGCACCTATCTTGAACTTATTTGCTTGCAACCGGTTGCATTCGATGGGATTTTTTTTGTGTTGATTTCCTATTGAAAATGGGTTAGATTGGATAATGGGATTAGAAGTGATGGCCAAAATACAAAATACTACATAATGAAAGAGAAAAGCATTACTACCGCTAGGTGGATTAATCTGTTTTTTTTTTGCATTTTAACATAACCAATTTGCTTGTAGATGTATATGAAACTTATATGAAATATAATGAAATATAACGTATATGAAACTATTGTAAATTTAAGTGCAAAACAAACCACTGGACTGGAATACTGGATTTCGTGCATTCGTCTTTCTTTTCTACGGCGTACCAAAACAATCAGCCGAAAGCGGGTGGTCATCTCCATCCATGCACGCCTCGCAAATGCAAGAAGCGTAGCCATTCCCCCGAAAGTCACAAACTCCAGTGATCCGATGAAGCGAACAATTTACAACGTCGAGCAAAGTGTGGGAGTGTGAGTGAGAAATATCGAAACAACGAAAGCAACGAAAATTCAAGGATGCAATGCAACGCTAGTGGAAATTTTGTTGCCAGAAAGTTTTTGGTTCCAATAGGGAGGATTTGGTTGATGATAGCGTAGTACATACAGTCAGGACTCTTACAGATAGGTATTTTTGAAGGTAACCTCACACATCGAGAATTCGATGCAGGTATTCGGAAGGAATGAACTTTTTGAGCAACTATTAAAAAAAATCGGAAGCAATATCATCCAGAAGTTCTACTTGGAAAAAAGGTCCGCTAGATTATAATACTAGAATGTAAGATTAAAACTATGAATTTATAATGTAAATTAAATTTTTATTTAAATCAAACCAATAGCTCCTCCAAGTTGCTTCTATTATAGCAGAATGCATTTGGCATATCAATTCGCTTGATTTTATTTTTCTCAAAGTCCTGATGCTTTGCTCACATTTCCATCTATATTGTAATCGTTTGAACGATATTAAGCTCATTGCGGTGATGACTGAGAAAATGCATGAAAAACAGTTCAGATATACATATTTCCCCACTCATTTTTCCAAAAACTTTCTAATAATTTTTGTGGAGACAAAACGTTCAACAATTCGGGTGCAAATGTGTATTGCTGTTTGCATTGAAACTTTTCGTTTCGTCGTTGAAGACAATGACATTTGTCTCCAGCGACTGCTTCCCCGATAGACCTTTTATACATGTTTTTCACTTATACATGAATAATACTGTCAAAACTTGCATTTGGCAATGAAAAATTCAGCTAAGAGCTCTATTTTTTGACATCAGTGCACTCACACAAACAATCGACATTAATTGTCAAAAATCAGGGTAACCAACTTTATAACTTTCCCCTTGTTGCCGAGTCTTGCGCTGAGTGCTCGGCGCGGAAACCCAAAGGTGCACTCTGAAATTTTTTTAAACTATGTAAATAGATTTAAAGTCATGCTAATTGACTATTCGCCTGGTTGACCCCAACTTCGTTTAAATGCCAACAAATCTGACTAAGTATAACTTTGATTTATACGAACCATAGTATAAGTTATCGAACAACCAAAATAGCATAGCAACTGCTGGCGCAGTGGCGAATGGCGAATGACGAAAAACAATTGTAGACACCATTTATTATTTGTTTATTCAAATATTTGTTTAAAATTTTCCTGATTTTAATGCATAGACGTTATATTGTTTGTATATAAACTACATAGTTGTGTTACGTTGGATGAGTGCTTCCTAATCCTTGGTATGGGAAAAGGCAGTGACCTGGGACAGTGACCTTGCGTCTGGATTTACTGAATGGTCCCCGAAGATATAGTTGCCCATTACCCGGGCCTGTTGTTTGTGGGTAATAAATATGTTGGTGCAGCAGGTGCTTGTTTAGGTAATCTGCAAGTGTGAATTGCCTTGCCATCGCCGGTTTCTGCCTTACGAATTTCAGTATCAAGCAAATATTTAATGTTGAGGTAGACTTGAATCATATGCTGCATTCTGGCGCTCATGCAGATCCGGTGGTATGATCCGTTCTCGGGTGATTGACGGTGGCTGCCATTAAGTTGAAGTGCTAAAAATATCCGTACTTCCAGGGCGTGGAAGTGCAAAAGTCGTGCGTTTCGCGTGACATTCCCTACAGCTCGTTGGCTGTGTCCATGAACAAGAAAAACTTTGTCCAGAAACACCAAAGTTTTGGCCGACCGAAACATGATCGCTCTGATGATCACCACTGCGAAATAAGTTATGCTGCAAAATGAGAAATATATCAAAATATTTATAACGACTGAGTTCATCTTAATTAAATATATATTTACATTTTTATCTGCAACATTATGGCTCAGTTAAAATAACTTAAATAATAATAAAAAAATTTCGCTCTTTTACCAAACTGGTTATGCTGAATTGCGGTGCTATCTTGTTCAACATAATCCATACAAGAAGTAAATAAATCAAATTTGAAACAAAAGAAATTTTACTCGCTACATTTCTTGATATAGAAGGAGCATTTGATAATGCATCTCATAAATCGATGACGAGAACAATGTTGAAACGAGGTTTTGACATATGTATCGTTAAATGGATTAAAGAGATGCTATCAAAACGTGTAATGTCATCAGAACTAGGTAGTTCATGCATATCTGTGAAAGCAGTAAAGGGGTGTCCACAAGGAGGCGTCTTATCGCCTCTCCTCTGGTCATTAATAGTAGATGAACTATTAACAAATCTAGAATTACTAGGATTCGAAGTAATAGGGTTTGCTGATGACATTGTCATAATAGTTAGAGGAAGGTATGATAGTATCCTCTCAAATAGAATGCAACAGGCTTTAAATTTTACAACTAATTGGTGCAAATCTGAAGGATTAAACATAAATCCATTGAAAACACACGTAATTCCATTTACAAGGAAGAGAAACTTCAAAATATCTGGTCTTCAAATGGACGGAACTTTGTTAGTACTTTCATCTGAAGTCAAATATTTGGGAATCATCTTGGACTGCAAACTTAAATGGAATTCTCATCTAAAGCAAATCCTAGACAAAGCAACAACTGCTCTATGGATTAGTAGAAAGGTTTATGGTAATAAATGGGGCCTTAGACCTAATATGATCTTTTGGATATATACGGCCATTATTAGACCCAGAATTACATATGCTTCGTTGCTATGGTGGCCAAAAACTAAAGAAAAGTGTGCGATGAAGAAGCTAGATAAACTACAAAGACTAGCAACTATATCCACAACTGGCGCGCTACGCAGTACACCTACAAACGCTGTAGATGCAATGCTCAACCTTCTCCCATTACATCAATACGTTCAGTTAGAGGCCGAGAAAGCAGCGCTACGACTTCAACGAACGACTTCTTTTTACGATGATAATGCAAAAGGGCATTTACGGATTTTGAAAGAAATATCGATAACTCCATTAGTTACAGTCAATAATGACTGGATGGAAACAAAATTTAACTTCAATCGACTATTTAATGTGGAAGCACCAGACCGCACTATATGGAGCGCAGGAGGATCACAAATTCGCTCAGGATCCATTAATTTCTATACCGACGGATCAAAACAAAACGATCTTGTAGGAGCTGGTGTGACAGGTCCTGGTATAAATATATCCGTTTCAATGGGAAAATGGCCAACCGTTTTCCAGGCTGAGGTACAAGCAATTTTGGAATGCACTACCGTCTGTTTAACAAGAAACTATAAGCATGCTAATATATGTATTTTTTCAGACAGTCAAGCAGCATTAACTGCTCTGGCATCGTTCACGTGTACCTCAAAATTGGTATGGGAGTGCGTTAGTTTACTACAACAGTTGTCTAGTAGAAACACAGTTAATCTGTACTGGGTGCCTGGACACTGTGGAATAGATGGAAATGAGAATGCAGATGAGTTGGCCAGGTCAGGATCATCTCAACAATTTCTATGACCAGAGCCATTTTGTGGAGTCTCCTCAAGCTCTATCAAAATGGAACTCAGGAACTGGGAAAAAATGATGATAAATAGGAACTGGAATAATTCCACAATAGCCCGTCAAGCTAAAAGATTTTAACACCAAATGCGTTAAACACAAAAGCTTCTCGCTTTGTCAAAAAAGATCTGTGTACTTATACAGGTTTAATAACAGGACATTGCTCGACGAAATATCATTTAAAACTAATGAAGAAGGTCGAAGATGATGTTTGTCGTTTTTGTAATGAGGACTGTGAGACCTCTGAGCATTTATTATGCAGTTGTGCTGCACTTATCAACAGAAGAATCAAGTTCTTTGATAAGGGTATCTTACAGCCATCTGAAATATGGTCTTTATCGCCATGTAAGGTGGTGCGGTTCATACGTCACATCTTTCCATGCTGGGATAATACCTAAAATCATGTGTTGAAAGTCACTTCTTATAGTACTTATCACCTTGATTAAATAATAAGTAAATATTAAACGGTTGGTATATCACAATAGATCTAAAAAATGGTCGCAGTGATAATCACCCAACAGAAAGAAAAAAAAATAAATCAACGCTATACTATCATAGTATACAGTATTATTATCCGTAGTGTACTATTTAAACTATGATTCGTATAACTATCAAAAATTCCAAAAATGTATGTCGAAAGTGTTGTTTCTCAACGATAATACCGGGGAAAGATCTTTCGGTTTCGGAAATCAAAAATCGGTATAATATTCACTATATATTGAAATAACGCGATAGCAATAGGACCGGTCCTTTGCGCTTCCACCTGAGTACTGAGAGTTCAACAAATTTCAAGTTCATGGTAGGGAGATCAGAATTCGATTGAAAGAGAGTGAGCGCAAAGGACGGTAATTAGAGATGTTACAATTTTCAATTCCACATTCGGCCCTCCTGGATAATATCCGGCTCGGATGTTGTTTATTTTCCAGTTGGATCCTCCGTATCGGCTAAGATACATCCATCATCATCACAATCGTTGAAACCGTCCTCATCATCGTTTGGAACGAACCGCTTCATGTACTCCGCACATGTCGATGTTCTGTTTGGACCTTCGTGAACTCCGACCTTCTCAACGTCATATCGTTCATTCCTCTTTTTTTTAGTAACCCGGTAAGGTCCTAAGAATTTCGCTGCGATTTTCAATTGGCTGCCAAACTGCGTTCGGCTGATGGCTACTAAATCCCCCACTTCGTATTCTTCTGCTTCCTTCCGGATCCTATCGAAACCTCGCTTCGCTTTCTCCTGGATCTCTTGTATGTTCGCACGAGCTTCCACTCTAACAACCTCTCTAGAGTCCTCAAACAGCTTCATCCACTCATCTTCAACAGCTTCTGCTAATCTGACATCTTCTGGAGACCGCATCTTTGTGCCGAACATAATCTCGAAAGGAGTGCGCCCAATGCTTCGTTGAACTGTGTTGTTGAGGAATCGTTGTAAATCGGCTACGAACTTGTACCAGTTCTCTGGACGATCCATAGCTAATTTTGCCAACGCAGGTACTATAACACCGTGCACACGCTCGACTTGGCCGTTACCACGAGGGACACCCGTTGTTATTAAAACGTGTTCAATCTGCTCCGCTACACAGTAATCATGGAATGAGGACGACGTAAAGGCTGACCCTCTATCTGAGACAATCCGCCTAGGATTGCCGAAAACACTTTTCTGCACTTCGAGCTTTTTGAGCACCTCATCCGTAGTGGTAGATTTGACCGGGTAAATCCACACGAACTTACTGAAAGCGTCAATCACGGTGAAAATGTAGCGATACTGCTTGCTGGATGCAGTAAGAGGTCCCAAATGATCAATGTGATATGTTGACAACGGTAGTTCCTCTTTGGGAATGGGGTGGAGAAAACCTTTCTTTTTTTCCGCATTTGCGAGAGGCAAGAATACATTTAACACAGCTCTTCACATACTTGTCCAGCTTGGCTGGAAGGTTGTCGATCCAATATTCTCTGAGAATCAATTCACCCATCTTTCGTACACCAAAATGTCCTTGGTCGTGTATTTGTCGAATCACGGAGTGCTGCATCGACTGCGGTATGACCAAGAGTTTGCCTCCATTCACTGCTTTGTAGAGGATTCCGTGGTCCACGAAGTAATCCGCAAAATTACCAACTGATAGCGCCTTGATGATTGCTCCAATTTTCTCGTCATTCCGCTGGCACGCCTTTATTTGATCAATCACATTGCTTTGCAGCAACAAGATTGTCGGGTTCCTGCTGAGCGCATCCACGTGCTTCATACGTTCGCTTGGTCTGTGTTCCAGTTCGTAATCATACTCCTCCAAAAGCAACGCCCATCCGGCGATTCGTGGGGAGATCTCTTTCTTCCCCATCGTCATTTTGAACGCTGCACAATCGGTGACAATCTTGAATGGGATTCCTAGAAGATATACCCGGAACTTTTTCAGGGATGATACTATTGCGAGAACCTCCAATTCGTAGCTTGGATATTTTTCTTCAGCGGGCAACGTCTTTTTACTGTAGAAGTAAACGGGATGGAAGACATTTTCACCAGGGTATTTCTGCAACAATATTGCCCCATACCCGATTTTACTAGCGTCGGTATGCAGCTCGGTTATTTTGCTGGGATGATAGAGTCGAAGTGCTGGCACTGTACAAAGAGCTGATTTTAATGTATCAAACGCCTCTTGTTGTGGCGCGCCGAAGCTGAAAATGGTATCCTTCTTCAGGAGGTCAGTCAATGGCTTGGCAATGACCGAATAAGCCTTCACAAACTTGCGAAAATAGCCCGTCAATCCCAGAAATTGCTGAATTTGCTTATAATTCTTGGGTTCTGGAAATTGCATAACAGCTTTAGTTTTCTCCGATGATGGACGAATAGTGCCTTCACTGATGTCATATCCTAGGCAGGAAATTCTTCGACATAAGAATTGACATTTCTTCCACTTAATCTGCAATCCATTTTTGCTTGCCACATCTAACACCATGCGTAATTTTTCCAGGGCTTCTTGTTCGTTGGCAGCCGGAATAAGAAGATCGTCGATGTAGACAATGACGACCTTCCTATCTATCAATTCGCGGAATATATCATTGACGTAGCGTTGAAATACCGTGGGTGAAATACTCAGACCGAATGGCGTCTTGAGGAATTCGAACTGCCCAGAGCTTGTCACGAAGGAGGTATACTTGATGCTATCCTCATCCACTGGGATATGGAAGAACCCATTTTCCAAATCGAGTGTCGAGAACACTGTGGCAGAATGTAGCTCATCCAAAATGTCCTCAATTAATGGAATGGGGAAGTGGTCCCTCACAATCACCCTATTTAGACGACGATAGTCCACACAGAGCCGCCTAGTGCCGTCCTTTTTATGTGCAAGTACAACAGGACTGCTGAAATCTGAGGAGCTTTTTCGTATTACCCCTTCGTTTATCCATTCACTAATCTGCTTATCCACGATGGATTTTTCCAATGGTGCAAGTCGACGAGGTAGTTGGTGAATAGGCGTTTCATCCCTCAACACTATTTTTAATGACACTTTCACATTTTCAGATTTTTGAGGAGTATATTCATTCACTAGATGTTTCACTTCTTGGCGTATCTTGAGATCTTTAATGTGCATTAACGGTTCTTCAATAATTTCGTCCACTACAATTCTCAGCGCAAAATGTTCCTCCTTCACTTTGAATTTCGCATCATTGGCGGAAACACTCACATCCCCGTATAGCAGTAGATTTCTTCCTAAAATTATTTCATGGGGCATCTCCTTGGCAGCGAGAACGTCGAAAACCATCCGCAGTACCGCATCATCCACTTCCACATCCAGGTACGTAGTGCCCATCGTCCAGATAGCACCGTTCAACGTAACAAGCCTCTTCTTCTCCGATCCGTTTACCGACAGCTGCAGCTTTGCAATCCAGCGATCATTCAGAAGCGAAACGTCCGAGCCCGAATCAAAGAAAGCACGTGTCGGGAGCGAATTAACTTTTACATCCATGAATGTCCCTTTCAATGGTGTTGCTTCTGAATTGCAAATGTGCACATTCTTTTCGCTCCTCACCTTGGAGCAGTCACGGGAGATATGGCCGGCTTGTCCACAGTTATAGCAGACTATTGGCTTCGCGTGTGCACTCGGGCTAGATTTATTCGTTCGAGTTTTCACTCCTGAAACTCGCGCATTGTTGGAACTCATCTGATGATTATTGCCTTGTCGTCCACCAACAACACGTGATTCTGTGGAGTCTCTCCCATACTTAGCTTCCTTCAAGCTCTGATAGAGACGTAACTTTTCACGAAACTCCGCAATCGACTTTGATCCATACAAAACCGTTTTGTCCGGACCATTGTCGTTGATCCCGTTGATGGTGTGCGTCATAATTGCTTCGACATCCAGGTCTGCTTTTGCACCGATTTCACGCATAACCAGAAAGTACTCTAATACATTCTCGCCGCTAAGCTTCTTACGCGCGCGGAGCTTCTCGTGAACGACAGCACTGTTTTCCTTGAACTCGAATTCATTACGCAAAAATACTTTCAAAGCATTCCAAGTAGTAACACAACTCATAGTGTTTAGTGAAAGTCTTGCTAAGCCCACTAACTTCTTCTTTGCCAACACAAATCTTCGAAGATCAGACAGCCCAATAGAATCGGCAACTTCTTCAAAATCGGCGATCCACTTGCTCACTGGGTACAGATCAGTTCCACTGAACTCGGAGAACGCCGCCTCTACTTCAGTGATATTCCAACGTTGTTCAAGAACTTCATGCCCCACAGCTCGTCTATCATCTTCAACATTTCCGTTACATTCGCCTACGGTATCGTGGCCACCCCCGTTACAATCATTGATTCCACCGGCAACTCCACTACCGCCACTGTTGCCAATACCACCATGCCCTTCAACGTTGTCATCGTTGATTGACCCAGTGTTTCGATTCCCGTTTCCCATCGCGTTGCCTTGTATCTGATTTCCGTCGCGGTTCCCATCACTTTGCGGAGTACTACACGAAGGCTGAACCCTCGAAAGCCCATTCATATTTTCGATAATCCCGTTCAGTCGAACATTCTCTTGCCTCAGCGACTGCATTTCAGAGCGCATATCGCTTAGCTGTTGACTCAGATTCATAGCAGTAACATTTGAGAAGTTCAATTGATCAATGAGCCTAGCAAATGTATTATCGTTGGAGTTGTTCAGTATAGGCATAGTGCTGTTCGTGAACGGAGGAGGAACGAAAGGTGGTATAGATCGTCTGTTATCCATGGCTTCACTAATACACTTTTATAGTGGACTATGTCCACTCTTCAACACTGTCGCAGTTTTGTTTTGATCTGGAAATTTGTTTCTCAATATCGGTACTATTGTTAGAGTTGACCTTGATCTTCAACGATCAAACCGGTGAACAATAGAGTGTATCCTATACAACTACTATTCAGGCTTCTTCCACTAGGAGATAACTAGACAAATCCAGCACTGTCTACACGCTATGGATATTCTAGGATCTATCGCACTTTCAAGCAGAGCGTTAATGAATAAAGCTTCCAATGAATGATTAAATTTGTTATGATTAAATCATTCAATTCTATGATTAAAGATTATGAATAATGATTTATTCGTTTTTGACAATGATTAATGATTATGATTAACGATTAAATTAATTTTTGACAATGATTAACGATTATGATTAATGAATAAAAGGTTTGGAGTATGATTAACGATTATCAATCATGATTAAATGTTGACACAATATGTGTATGATTAATGATTAACGATCGATATGATTAATGATTGATGATTATGAATAATCAAATTGAATGATTTGCATAGTGATCAAAAAGCAAGTAACTTTTTTTCAAATTGGTTTATTAAAAGGTATAGAAATTATATGATTATGATTAAAGATTATTGAATAAAAGCGATGTATGCAATGATTAAAATTGATGATTAATGAATAAACTCAAAACAGTTATGAATATGATTAGTGATTAATGATTAAATTTAAAATTCTATGATTAACGATTAGTGATTAATGATTAAATCGTATTTTTGTATGATTATGATTAATAAATAATGATTAAATTACCCATTATTCATTAATCATGATTAAATCTATGATTAATCACTAATGCTCTGCTTTCAAGTATTCCGTTTCCCGGACGAGCCCCCAATTATTGTCGAAAGTGTCGTTTCTCAACGATAATACCGGGGAAAGATCTTTCGGTTTCGGAAATCAAAAATCGGTATAATATTCACTATATATTGAAATAACGCGATAGCAATAGGACCGGTCCTTTGCGCTTCCACCTGAGTACTGAGAGTTCAACAAATTTCAAGTTCATGGTAGGGAGATCAGAATTCGATTGAAAGAGAGTGAGCGCAAAGGACGGTAATTAGAGATGTTACAATTTTCAATTCCACATGTATAACTTTAAATCTATTTTAAATTTATTTTATTTCTGAGTGTGGGAATAAAATTTTGGGATTTATGCGCAATACATAGCATCAGTGTTTCAAGCGAAATAAAAGAATAGTGTGGTCCATGAATATATTTGAAAAAATATTTTTATACTAATTTGAGTCACCTTAATGTTTGTCAAATCAATATTTCCTCAGAATTCCTCCTAATAAAACAGAGTGCATTTGGTAGTTGGATGTCTATACTTTCATTTGGTTGGTGTTTGATCTGCCACAATTTGGCTCAATTAAAGATATGGACATAGCAAAATTGCATTATATAATATGAAAAAGTCGAATAACTACTCTAATATACCTCCGAGGTATCCACATTTTTTAGGAAAACGTGTGATTTGATGAACTTGTTCACTTTGTAGAACATGTCCATGTCGAAAATCAATAACAAAAAAAGTTTTCTGAAAAAAACTGGTTTTAGATACGATTTTTTGAAATTTCATCATAACTTGCTACCGTTAAAAGATAGAGAGTTGGTATATTCTACGAAGTTGTTTGTATTTTCAAGCTCTATCACTTTTGTAGCGGCACAATTTTTTGAACGAAAATGAAAAAAAAATTTTTTTTGGATCACCCTAACAGGCGAATTTTTAGGTCCCCTAATTTTCCAAAAGATTTATACAAAAGATTAAAAGATTTATTTTTTGGTAAAAATTTCTTCCGAAGACACCACCTATGTAAAATCAACCGTTTGCACGTAAAAAAACGCACGTTTTTGGCTTGCTGCGCCCACTGTGACCTGGTACAATTCGTGATTCATGCGACGCCGCCAGATACCATTATTGTCCGCAGCACCATACGCTCAAACACTCCGAAAGCTCTCCGATCAACCTCCTTTAACGTCCATGTTTCATGGCCATTTAAAACAACCGGAAGAATCAGAGTACTATACAGCGCGAGTTTTGTTCTCGTTTGCAGACTATAGGACTTAAGCTGGTTACGAAGATCGTAATAAGCCCTATTTTCAGCTGCAATCGCACGTCACATTATCGCACATCACTAATGTTCCAAGATACACAAATTCTTCTACCACTTCAAATTTTTCACCATCCAGCACCATTTCGCTACCACCACCACTAATAAACCCACGTTGATTGCCAGCGATCATGTACTTCGTTTTACTGGTATTAATCGTGAGTCCAATCTTCGCCGTCTCCCTCTTAAAAGGCACAAAGCCTCTTCCACAGTACGGCGATCAATTCCGTTAATATCGATATCGCCCGCAAATCCCAGGAGCATATGCGATCTTGTGATATCGGTACCGCTTCTTTGCAAACCAGCTCTCCTAATCGCTCCCTCGAGCGCTACATTAAACAGTAGAATCGAGTGCACCACCTTGCTTTAATCCATCTAAGGTAACACATGACGTTGATATTTCATCCGCAACCCTTACACTTGATTTCGATCCGTCCAACGTTATATGAATCAGCCGTATCAGTTTCGCCGGAAAACCATGTTCAAGCATAATTTGCCATAATTCATTCCGTTTCACTGAATCGTACGCCGCCTTGAAATCAATAAACAGATGATGTGTCTGCAAGTTGTACTCCCGGAATTTATCAAGGATTTGTCTCAGGGTAAACATTTGATCCGTCGTTGATCGGCCCTCACGAAAACCTGCTTGGTATTCGCCGACGAAGGACTCTTCAAGCGGTCTCAATCTGTTGAACAGAATACGGGACATAATTTTGTACGCCGAATTAAGAAGGGTTATTCCTCGGTCCTTTCTTAAAGAGAGGGCAAATTAGGGCCGTCCAACCAGCTAGCAGGCATTTCCTCGTCTTCCCATATTTTCGACATAATATGGTGCAGAACTTCATAAAAATGCTCACTGCCATATTTTATAAGTTCAGCCGGGGAGCTGGTCCTTCCCCGCAGCATTATTGTTTTTCAGCTCTTTAACAGTTTTTTTTTAACCACATCTAGTATATGCGACTCCACAGCTTGTCCATCGTCGCTAATATTTATTCTGCTCACCGATGCTGTCACTTCCTCCATTCAACAAAGTCTCGAAGTGTTGCTTCCACCTGTCAGCCACTTCGGTTTTATCTGTCAGCAAATTCCCAAAAGCATTAAGATGCGATGCGGCAATATCCCAATGGGGGATGTAATGCCAATAAGATAAAGAAAATTTACGTAAATAAGGATTAAAAAAATGCGTATCGTGTATAAGGAAACCGGACTGTATACCAGAGAGGATACCCAGCCCACCGGACCTGGTGAAGAAACACAAATGCAACCAATAAAAGTTGTTTCCACTTTATTAAACTCGGGTATTGCGGGAGGATGAAGATGACGATGGTGACGGCTATGATGACAGTACAAACGTTTCTAGACAACAGTAGTGGGTTACACAGCAACATGTCTGCAATGCAATGGATATAGTTTGGAGAGTTCCTCCGAAGGATTGTTTCGTCGATGCACTGCAGTCGAGCAGATTTGGTGTGATGTTGTTCACTCATCGACGAGATGTTGTTAGTAAGGGGAAAACGGTGAAATGCTGAAGCAAAATGGAAATCGATTTGGGGTAAAACGCAATGAAAAACGGAACTTTTCCTTTAATAGTATGTAATAATCGTTAAATCTCCACAAATTGTGGTCAATTTTGGTGAGCAGATATACTTACAAGAAATCAACTAAAGTAGTGTGATGTCAGTTGATGCAGCTTTTCAGCTAGAATAAAAAAAATGTTTTAGAATTTTTATGTCCTTTTAGGAGAACTTTACCTTACACTCTGTGCTACTCATCCTACCTAAATCGACGTTGGTTCACCGAGTACGCCGTTATCCGTTTAACGTCATTTCGCCTGTCGGTTACACACTAAATGTGTATACCACAGCTCTTCCCCCTTGGAAAGATTATCTTATCTCATCATCTTAAAATCTAAACTTCTTGTTCGATGCTTAATAGCTAATTATTATTTCACACTTTTATAAACAAATTCATATTCTGGGAACTCTAATCTTTTAGATGATGATCAATGTTCGAGTACACAAAATCCTTATCTACTATCATTTTTCTTAATCTCTTCGAGCGCCTTGGAGTAGACTCCGGCAATACTTCTTCGTTTGTCGAATTTTCGACCGCATGCGCATTCGCATGCTTACGCTTTCTTCCTCTCATCTCACTTTCTGAGAACCCGCGAAACTCCTCACTTTCTGCTCTAGATGCCGGCTGCCGTTGTCTCAGGCTCCAGCGGATAATCGGTTTTTGGTAATCGTTTCGCTCCTTACTCAAACGCAACTGCCCTCGATGGGCCACGATTGGAACGCTTCCAATTTGAACCTGGAATGTGTTACGAGAATTTCTTTTAATAAAGTTTGCTTTTAGCCATTTAGCCGGATTGTGAGGGTTATGATTCTTGTACCATAGATCCTCTCCCTCTTTCAGATGTTCAAACCGATCTAAACCCCGTTCAGGGTCCACAAGGTTGTCCCTCGGACTAACATCATCATGCATTGGCAATCGAGGAACCTCGGTAACCTTTTCATCGTGCCCCTTGCTTAACCAGCAATCTTGTCGTAAATGTTTTTTGTATTGTGACTTAGGATTTAAAAGGTCCAAAATTGTTTTAGGTTTATATGACAACAACAGTTGCGACGGGAATTCTCCCTCAGCATTCAAACAGTTATTTCTATAGTTTATTAAAAACAAATTAATTTGATCCTCCAAATCTAAATGGGAAATCTCTGGATCTATTAAATATTTTTTTAAAACATCTTTTACCGTCCTTACCAACCTTTCCGCTTGCCCATTGCTAGAAGGGTTGTACGGCGGACTTTTTAGAACATTTATTCCCTGTCTCTTCAAAAAACTAACAAAATTGAAGGCATTGAAAGGAGGACCACCGTCGGAGACTAACACATCCGGCAACCCAAATCGTGCAAATATAGCAACCAGTCTTTTCAAAACCTTCCCACAATCAGTTCCGCTCTTCATCCAATCCAGCTCTATCCATTTGGAAAAACTGTCTACGGTCAATAAAAAGGTATGGTGTTTAAAGTGAAAAAAGTCTATGTGAATTCTGCTAAACGGCTTAGTGGTTGGTATCCATTTGGACTCAGTTTTGGTTCTGGGAACAATTACCATGCTATTACAGGTATCACATTCCGCTACATAGCTCTCAATATCTGAATTAATGCCAAACCAGTACACGCTTTGTCTTGCTAGCCGTTTCATTTTCACTATGCCTGCATGGTTAGCATGTAGAAGTTTCAACACTTTCCCTTTCATAGAAATCGGTATCACTACTCTATTCTGATACAGCAAACAATTATCTACCAATTCTAGTTCTTTCTGATTTGCCGAAACGTCAATAAACTGTCTATTCACCTTCTTGGGCCATCCTTTCTTCATGAAATAAATTACACATTGTAAAAAATCATCACATTTAGTTTTGCTTGCAACCTCCGAATGATCAATGCATTATCAAGTTCAACGGGAACTGCATGTCCTAAAGGAAAACGCGAACAAAAATCCGCATTGCCCATGTTTTGCGATGGCCTATATTGTATTTGAAATTCATAAATGGACATTTCCAAAACAAATCTTTGTAAACGAGTTGCATAAATGGAATTTTTGCCATGTTTCCCGAAAATCCCAACTAATGGTTTGTGGTCAGTATAGATTAAAAATTGTTTGCCAAATAAAAACTTATGGAACTTTTTCACTGTACACACTAAAGCAAGCGCTTCTAAATGGAGTATCGGGTAATTCCTTTGGGCTGAATTCAATGAAAATGATGTAAAATAAATTGGTTTTTCAACTCCTTCGATGATGTGTGCCATTACACCCCCTAATCCATATCCAGATGCATCAGAAACAATCACAATCGGTTTATTTGGGTCGAAAAATTCTAAAAGCTGCGCTTCCAATAAGGCTTTCTTGCTGTCCTCAAATGCCTTGCTGCAATTCTCGTCCCAAATAAACTTAACATCTGTTTTCAATAATTTATACAAAAAGTATAATTTGGATGACAACCGTGGCACAAATTTGTGATAATAATTAATTAAGCCCAGGAAGGACTTGAGCTCAGTTACATTTCGTGGTACATTTGCCTGTTGAATGGTGGATATTTTGTCCGGACACGGTTTTAAACCATTGTTGCTAATAATATGCCCCAAAAACTCCAATTCGGATACAAAAAACTTACACTTGTCCCAATTTACTTTAATATTTGCCTCCACCAACTTTTCAAGAACTAACAGTAATTTTTGCTTGCAATCATCAAAATTTTTTCCTGCAATGAGGACATCGTCCAGGTAAACATAAACATTATCAATGCCCTTTAACACCTGCTCCATAACCTGTTGGAATATTGAAGCACTGGATGACGCTCCCTGTGGTAATCTATTGTATGTGTAAAGTCCTTTTATGGTATTTACCACCATGAATTGTTTTGATCTATCCGATAATGATAATTGTGTGTATGCTCCTTCGAGATCAAGTGAACAAAAAACAGTGCAATTAGCCAGGCCTGCAAACACATCCTGAGCGGTAGGTAATGGATAGGTATTAGGAATAATAAATTTATTAACAGAAACTTTGCAATCAATGACTAATCTAATGTCATTATTTTTTTTTGTAACCACTATCACTGGAGATGCCCATTCACTAATTTTAATTGGCGTTATCACCTTTTCGTTTTCTAACTTCGTCAAATAATTTAAGACTTTATCCCGTAGCCGATAGGGAACGTCGTAAGCTTTTTTAAATATTGGTATTTCCGATTTAAGCACCAAGTCTGCTTCAAATCCTCGAATGGGCGAAGAGAAATCTTTTTGAAAAACCTTCCCATATTTACATTTTGAAAGTGAATTAACGAAAAAATTTCTCCAATCAGGGAAGAAAACATCGATCCACGTTCTTCCCATAAGGGGGATAAAATTATTCTCACAATTGAGCACTATGAGCATTAATTCATGAACAACTCCTTTAAACTTCACCGAAACTTTCACTTCCCCCTCAACAACAAGATTAGAACCATTAACTACAATCAATCTTTTTTGACATTTCGTCAACTTTTTTGTAAAGCATTCAAAATATTGTTTTTTTCCCATTACAGTCACGGATGAGCCACAGTCAACTTCCATATTGAACGATACATTTTCAATTTTTACATTCACAAAACAAGGCTCACTAATTTTCCCAATAGACGATACGTGCATACATTCAAGATTAATTGTCTCACCGTCTGCTTCATCATTGCTATCCGATTCCGTCCGCATTCGCTTCACCAAATCACTCAAGTATTCATCCTGATTATTGTCTGTTCCGTTAGCCTCCACCATGTTCACTGCATCCCTCTGCATATTCTTCAATTTGAAGCACTTCCGCTTTATGTGCCCCTTCACTCCACAGAAGTCACAGACCATCTGTGAATAGTCGGGACGTTTCCAGGAACGATTTCCCCCTAAGCCGGATTGTGCTCGATTTGATCGTTGTCTTTCTTGATCCGGACTACCGTGCCATTGTCTAGTTCGCCATTGTTGCTTTTGGTATGGAGAATATCCCAATCTATTTTTAACTGGTCCCCTATTACGCTCAACACTTCCATTGTCCTTTGACGCCAAATTCAATGTTGCAGCTAATTGTTTAAATCTAGCCCCAGTTGCTGCCCCCATACTATTCACTGCTGAGATTTGTTGCAGAAAATTACCGCCAGCACAATCCATATTTTTAGCATTATTTCGAGCTATTTCCCATGTGGCAATCATTTTTTCCGCGCTACCTAGTGTTAATTTCTCCTCATTTAAGAGCCTTTGCTGGAGAACTTTATCACTGATTCCCGCAACGATCCGATCTCTAATGGCCATTTCTTTAAAAGTCTCAAAGTTACAAAATTCGGCCTGAAGTTTAACAGACAGCACGAAGTCTTCCAAAGATTCATCCGGCTGCTGTACTCTAATATTGAACTTTAAACGTTGCACTAGATCAGACTCCGTCTTGTCTAAGCGCGCTTTCAACTTCTTAACCATTTCATCGTAGCCTACATTTTCTAGATCAGTATTTGGATACAAAAGTTTTAATTCCTTGAAAATAACCGGCCCACTTAATGTGATAAAATGGTCTCTCTTAGCATCTGAGTCTCTCAACCCAATCGCTAAATGAACTTCCTCTACGATAAGGTTCCAAAGTTGTCGATATGTTTGTAGTAGCCATTGATAAATAAAATTTAGCTAATTCGGTTTGAAATATACAGAAATAAACCTCCGTATAAACTGTTGGGCCCTCCTTAGCCGTGCGGTAAGACGCGCGGCTACAAAGCAAGACCATGCTGAGGGTGGCTGGGTTCGATTCCCGGTGCCGGTCTAGGCAATTTTCGGATTGGAAATTGTCTCGACTTCCCTGGGCATAAAAGTATCATCGTGTTAGCCTCATGATATACGAATGCAAAAATGGTAAACTGGCTTAGAAACCTCGCAGTTAATAACTGTGGAAGTGCTCAATGAACACTAAGCTGCGATGCGGCTCTGTCCCAGTGTGGGGATGTAATGCCAATAAGAAGAAGAAGAAGATAAACTGTTCAATGAGAGAGGTAATGCGCGATCCAACAATAAAAAAAGAAAATACTGACTCACCAGAAAGTATCCCTCAGCTTTTGCCGACCTCTTAGAACACTTCGCAGAAATGCCCGTTGGCAACTTTGCTATTCCGATATAACCACCTACTGCGGACAAATGGAACTGCCAATTAGCAACTACAAACCTCCGGTTAATGGCACTCTGTTGCAATTGATGAAAATTCACCTTTGAAATAAAAGAAAAATATCGTTTTAATACAATTGAAAACAAGTCTATTGTTTCACCAGCTTTCTTTTCAGGTTCTAGTCTCTTGCTTGGCCTTAACAAGGTAATAAAAGAACAATGAGATCATACGGCGTCCAAAATGGTGACCGAAAGAGAAAACCGCGAATTGTTCGCCACTATCAAATGAATAATTTCCAAATTGTGATATAATCCACAATCTTCTACTACCCACCTAATTAAATTTTCGTAGCGTTTGAAGTTGTTCGAGTCCTGACGCCTGATTCTTAACGACTATCCTTCCAAATCCTTCTTTCGCGTTGTTCAGCACCAGCGGGTTTATGCCTTCTTTCCGCGTCGAATGAGGTGATTTAGCCGGTGACCTTGCCCAATGGTTTCTAATTGCACAAAGAAATCTGCCGTCCGCGTTGTCCACTTATCATCACACAGTCAACCGCATGGATTCTATTAACACTCGTCGCCACTTTTTATGTCCTTTTAGGAGAACTTTACTTTACACTCTGTGCAGCATGAATACTCAGGGGATAAATGAAAACAACGTGTAGCTTAGTTGGAGTTTACATAAAGACTGATCTCAGCCCCTTTATTTGACTTCATCCTACCTTCATCGACGATGGTTCACCGAGTACGCCGTTATCCGTTTAACGTCATTTCGCCTGTCGGTTACACACTAAATATGTATGTATACCACAAGAATAACGAATAACCTCTGTTCCTGTGTAATTCAGCACTCTGTTCATATCAGCAAATCAGAGTATACAACTCTTTAGCTTCTGAAGTTTCATGCCGAATTAAAAAATATCTATGGAGTTGCAAAACTCTGTTAAAAAGAAAATTATTTCATGAGTTTATTTGGTAGAATGTCATAAATTAGGTCGACTTTAATGTATCGTGCACTCTTCAATCGAGTTTCAATTTAGTTAATAAAAAGTAAAACTTGTGTCTAAGGCACCATCTTTATATTAGCTTCCTAAAGGTATCATCTGCTGGTTTTTCCTGATCCTAGAACTCATTCTGAAAAAATGCTTTTACTATTGATAAATCCACTTTGTTCCTCTCTTGAAACAATACTAATCCGTCACTTGCCACAAGCTCGCACGCTCTTAGTTGGCTAATGCTCTTAACGAAACTTTTCAATTAACAAGCAAACTGCCACTAATGTTTCTCTTTTTTATCACACCCCCATCACCATTATCATCACCAGCATCATCATCACGACGAAAGACAACTTCGTCGTCATACTCGACGGTCAATATAAGTTTCGGAAGCCAACAGACTCAGGCGCCCATGAGCCACCTTCATAGGGTCCTAAAATACATTCTCGAAGGTAAACCGTTAAACCCTCGAACGTTAAACGAAGGTCTGATGATTGCCACTTGGGCCAGATCGGCTGAATTAAAGACTGAGTGGAAAACATAATTCTCACCTGAAAGAGAAAGTTTAGGGACAAACACTTCAGCGGATAGTAGGACCTAGCAGGACAAGTCATCGTGTTTCCAATCTAGCATAAAGTAGCAAAAAAAATCTATTTTCGGTTGATGTATTTGGTATCTTGGATACCATAAAAAATATATTTTTCATGCGAAAGCTTGTGCCCAATTTTACATCCCTATAAATTGCTCCATACCTTTTCGTTATCTATGGACCTACGTAGCACTTCGAGTGAAAATTCGGTCTTATTAGCTAGATATACCTTCGCGGATGCCACACGCAACGTGATGTTGTTTTTCAATCCTCAGACCAGTTGCTTTCGACAACAGAGAGCAGACAAAACAAAGCATAAAACTAGCATGACATTCAAATCACCTAAGGATGGACCTAAATTGGATCATTTTTGAGTTTTGGTGAGGCGTGTTAAATGTTATTAAATTGGGAACAAATTTATGCCATATAGGAGATGTATATCTTCTTCTCTTATATATAAAAATGAAATGGTCTGTGTTCGTATCCGCATAACTCGAAAACGGCTGGATGATTTTTTTTCATTTCTTCAGCAGAAACATTCGTTATAGTTTCCGACGGGTTTATATGATATTTCCCAATGAGAAAATTACGAGTAAAGTTGAGCAAACCGTGAATAACTAAAATTGTGATTCATATGCGAACTTTGCATGGGCAGTTGAAAACGCACATTTCCGCCTACTATGCAGGACAACGTCTGCCGGGTCGACTAGTAGGAGATAAATATAAAAGATATAAATTTGTAAAGCGGAAGATGGTCTAAAATCTGTTACTGTTTTGTTTAATTTAATGAATTATATGACCCAAGACGAAAAACAGCTGTCAAAAATCGGTTTTAAGAGATAGAGCCTAGCTTTCTGCAGCAAAAATGTTAATAATTGACTGTTCCATCTTGGAAAAATATTGAACAGGTCAGGATATGGGCACTATGATGATCTAGAGCATCCAAACTATCCTTGAGATGTGATTTTGATGATCTAAGGAAAAAACACCATACTTTACCATATTCTGGCTAAATACTCTAATCGGAAATGCGTTATGATAAAATCCTTCGCCTGTCCAGCGTTATCTTCTTCTTCATTACATCCCCACACTGGGACAGAGCCGCCTCGCAGCTTAGTGTTCATTTAGCACTTCCACAGTTATTAACTGCGAGGTTTCTAAGCCAGGTTACCATTTTTGCATTCGTATATCATGAGGCTAACACGATGATACTTTTATGCCCAGGGAAGTCGAGGCAATTTCCAATCCGAAAATTGCCTAGACCGGCACCGGGAATCGAACCCAGCCACCCTTAGCATGGTCTTGCTTTGTAGCCGCGCGTCTTACCGCACGGCTAAGGAGGGGTTCGGAGTGCATATTGGCCTAATCTCCACGAACCGAGTATCATAGATGGATCATTCCTGTTTCTCATTAACCTTCTTGAAGCTGGGTAAGGAAATGCTTGTAATGCACAAACCAAAGTTGAATCCTACAGATTTTCAGAAAATACCTTGCCAATACTTTAGCGGAGCCTGCCAAATCCTCCATATGAGTTTTCAATTACTTTTATACTGTTCTTCGAACCAGTCCGGAAGGAAAACACAAAAAGAGGAAACTCTCTCTTCATAAGGAATTGTGCGAACAGGAAAAGTGAAAACAAATATGATTAGAGATAAGCAAATATTTGCGGAGCAGATTTAGAAAGCGTTTCCATGTTTTGTTGCGGCTCCGGCGACATCAGAAAGGAAGACTGATGAGATAACGGACCGGATATGCCGAGGTCGCGATGCTGGAAGAAAGACTGGTGCTAGTGGTGGAAGAAGGCTGTGTTTCCAAGTTTGGAGGGTAGGAAAAAAAAAACTTCCGTCTGCTGCCCGTCAAATGTGGACCGGGGTAAATGAAGAGGAGAAAATTATTTTGAGAAGATTAAAAAGGAAGGAAAAAATCGTCAGAAAAGATAAACCGCCTGGGGTTGTTGTTTTGTTGATGTTTGGCCCGGTCTTGGCATGTAGCTTTGTATACGCACGCATGTTGGATTTAAATGGATAACAAACACACATACACAGTCAAGCTCTATTTTTGGAAAGCGTCTACCCAAGCGGAGGATTGTTTTCAGTATCTCAACATAAGCAACATAAGGGTATCAATAGAGATAGTGGGATTTGTGACAGTGAATGGAGATATGATGTAGGATGTGTTATGTTACCTTTCGGTTGATCTACAAATTATGTAACGCGGCAAGTGAGATTGAAAAGTTACTTGCATGTGAAGGCCACTTGTTTGTTCCTTGTCGTATAAGAAACATACAGCCGTGTCCCTCGTTTGACAAGCCTCTCGCTGCTTGTTTGCAATACAAATGTGAATGGAAGTGAAATATTGGGAGCTAATCCTTCACTGCATTCAATTTAAGCCAAGGTCTGTCGATAATGTGTGTCAGTTTATTCAATTACTTGGCTAACATTATCATATCTGGATTTGATTCCATAATTGTTTTCAAAGCTGTGATATTATTTGAATTTGATTTCACTCCAGTTCCAGAGAGTATTGTTGGCCAGAAATATTTGATTTCAAAGATATAGTTTTATTCCATACCTCTTGACGTAATTCAGCTTGCATTCCGCAAAATTGGGTTTTGAGCACGATGGTAATTTTTCTTGGAGACTAGACAAACCTTTTAGCGACAATCACATCTTCTTGTTTTGAGTAACGATAAACAACAGAAATCAGAAATCGACTATTTTAGAAAAATCTATCCAAAGTGTGGTAGAAAAGAAGAAAGGCTGTTTACTCCACCTTAATAATAATGTTAAAATTAACACAACTATAATTCGAATTAGAGATGGGCAAAACGGATCACTTAGTTGAACGGTTCAGATCTGGGTCATTCAGTCTAATGATCCGGATCTTTCATACGGATCGGATCTTTAGAACAATACGTAAGGAGTATGCAAAATAGTGAAATGGTTGGCATTTTGGACCATGATTTCGACCCGTACATGCCAAAATTTCATCACTCTCACGCTCACAAGGATATATTATATGTGTAAAGAACCCACAATAAGCTTTTCGTTTAGTCATTTCCTTACAAATGGTTAGTTAATTTGCTGATCTGGTGATCCGGATCTTTTAAAAAGTGAGCTGTGAATCATTCACTAACAACAAAGATCCGGATCATTTTAACGGTTCCGGATTTGAATGCCCATCTCTAATTCGAATTGAGCAATCATAAAAATCATTCTTTTATGAATGTGAACGAGAATTCTAACGTCTATTTTTTTTGTCTCTGTAACATCGTAGGTTTGCACTAGTTCCAACCTAACTACTGTTTAAAACATTTCATATTTAGGGAGGTAGGACCTGGTTTCGTACGCGTTTTAATTCCATAACGAAAAGGTTGATATTAGATGGAGTATAGGGGCAATATTCCCTAGCTAAGAAAATTAGTATTACATGCAAATATAACCAGCATAATTGCAGACAATCTCGATAATGTTGGTGACATTCCCATGCCAAAAAAGTGGTGATTTCCTATTGCCGGAGAGCTCATGGAAACGCTTGGAGGCATTACCAATTAGGGAACGCGTTCGTTCTCGTTTTGGTATGGACATGGAGGCGCATGGTACATCATGGTACAGAGTCGCGAGGATATCCTATTACTGTAAACATTTCTGCCAGATCCGTCAAATCTAAGTGGATGCTCAACGAGCATGAAATTTATATGGGAAAAATCGACCCAATATATGGGAAAATGCAAACTTTCCACATTTTTTACTCGTTCTCCTCATTCAATCCCGTTCATTTGTGACAAATACAATGTTTATATAAATGCAACTGAGACTTTTTGCACAATTTCCTACGTTACCCGTGCGACGAAGGAAAATCCAGTTCGTTCACTGCTGTAGAAGACGCGCAGCACCGTCACCAAATCACACCAATACCAACAGATTTATTTGACAGCAATCCATCGAATTTTAGACTGGACGAATGTTAATTCTCATGGACGTAAACAGATTTTCATAAAACAAATTTAAAAATTTCGAAGGGTGTTTTTGATTGCCGATTCTCAATAAACTATGATTTGTTCAATGCGCTAATAGTACACAATGAGAACTAGGAATTCTAAAATACGTGTTACATACAACTTAGTTAGAGTAAGTAGTTGGGATAGCGTATAAATTAGATTTGAAAACCAAGCACTACCTACTACGACGGGAATTAGCTCACTATCCTACCTAGATTAAAAAAATATAAAAATATCTCCCCCGAGGTGAAATGCTCCATCCAACAAATTTGAACACAAAGTCGATCGGAGAAGGTAGTGAGCCGCAATATCGTTAATTTAAGTCAATTTCAAAACTAGTATCGAACACATCAAGTAAATCGAAGCACATCGATCCAATCGATTCTGCAGGTAGAATAGCTGGATGACGCGTTTTCCCCCAGATGAAAAATCAACGTTTACTTTACTTTTATATTATAACTTTTTTATTTTTTGACAAAATCACTAGCGGTTTCCGGAGGCTCTTTGAAATAATGTAAAGTTTGTAAATGTCACTTATGAGCGGAATTGCATGATTACAGCTAGAGGTTAAAAATTGATAGTATGCATTTGTCCGTATTGAGGGATCTGGCTGAAAGTTTTTCAGTAGCTTCTGGGAGTTAAAACTTTATTTTCAGGGAGTATGCGTCTCAAAAACATGATTTCGATTTTTTTTTCATATTTGTTTGATCCACCCTAACCTAGAACATCTGCCTTGAACAAGTTTGAAAAATAAATTTTATGCATGGGATCTAGGGAAGGAACAAAAGTAAAGTTATGAAATATTTTTAAAGCGGTAAATTTTGCTATAATTGAAGTTCAATTCATTTATTTAGTTAACATCTAAACAGATAACACTGAATCAACAATTTGACGCCACAATGCACGGTTCGAGGCCGCATCTCTCCATCCTCGGATACGCCCCACGCTCGCCAAGTCGTTCTGCACCTGGTCTGCCCATCTCGCTCGCTGCGCTCCTCGCCGTCTCGTACCTGCCGGATCGGAAGCGAACACCATCTTTGCAGGGTTGCCGTCCGGCATTCTTGCGACATGTCCTGCCCATCGTACCCTTCCGGCTTTAGCTACCTTCTGGATACTGGGTTCGCCGTAGAGTTGGGCGAGCTCATGGTTCATTCTTCGCCGCCACACACCGTCTTCTTGCACACCGCCAAAGATGGTCCTAAGCACCCGTCTCTCGAATACTCCGAGTGCTTGCAAGTCCTCCTCGAGCATTGTCCATGTTTCATGTCCGTAGAGGACTACCGGTCTTATTAACGTCTTGTACATGACACATTTGGTGCGGTGGCGAATCTTTTCGACCGCAGTTTCTTCTGGAGCCCGTAGTAGGCCTGACTTCCACAGATGATGCGCCTTCGTATTTCACGACTAACGTTGTTGTCAGCCGTTAGCAAGGATCCGAGGTAGACGAATTCCTCGACCACCTCGAAGGTATCCCCGTCTATCGTAACACTGCTTCCCAGGCGGGCCCTGTCGCGCTCGGTTCCGCCCACAAGCATGTACTTTGTCTTTGACGCATTCACCACCAGTCCAACTTTTGTTGCTTCACGTTTCAGGCGGATGTACAGTTCTGCCACCTTTGCAAATGTTCGGCCGACAATGTCCATGTCATCCGCGAAGCAAATAAATTGACTGGATCTGTTGAAAATCGTACCCCGGCTGTTACACCCGGCTCTCCGCATGACACCTTCTAGCGCAATGTTGAACAACAGGCACGAAAGTCCATCACCTTGTCTTAGTCCCCGGCGCGATTCGAACGAACTGGAGTGTTCGCCCGAAATCTTCACACAGTTTTGCACACCATCCACCGTTGCTTTGATCAGTCTGGTAAGCTTCCCAGGAAGCTGTTCTCGTCCATAATTTTCCATAGCTCTACGCGGTCTATACTGTCGTATGCCGCCTTGAAATCAACGAACAGATGGTGCGTTGGGACCTGGTATTCACGGCATTTTTGAAGGATTTGCCGTACAGTAAAGATCTGGTCCGTTGTCGAGCGGCCGTCAACGAAGCCGGCTTGATAACTTCCCACGAACTCGTTCACTAATGGTGACAGACGACGGAAGATGATCTGGGATATCACTTTGTAGGCGGCATTAAGGATGGTGATCGCTCGAAAGTTCTCACACTCCAGTTTGTCGCCTTTCTTGTAGATGGGGCATTCCTTCCACTCCTCCGGTAGCTGTTCGGTTTCCCAGATTCTGACTATCAGTTTGTGCAGGCAAGTTGCCACCTTTTCCGGGCCCATCTTGATGAGCTCAGCTCCGATACCATCCTTACCAGCTGCTTTATTGGTCTTTAGCTGTTGAATGGCATCCTTAACTTCCCTCAAGGTGGGGGCTGGTTGGCTTCCATCGTCCGCTGAACTGACGTAGTCATCTCCTCCGCTGCCTTGACTTTCACTGCCTGTACTCTCAGCGCCATTCAGATGTTCCTCGTAGTGCTGCTTCCACCTTTCGATCACCACACGTTCGTCCGTCAAGATGCTCCCATCCTTATCCCGGCACATTTCGGCTCGCGGCACGAAGCCTTTGCGGGATGCGTTGAGCTTCTGATAGAACTTGCGTGTATCTTGAGAACTGCACAGCTGTTCCATCTCCTCGCACTCCGCTTCTTCCAGGCGGCGTTTCTTCTCCTGAAAAAGGCGGGTCTGCTGTCTCCGCTTCCGTCTATAACGTTCCACGTTCTGCCGGGTACCTTGCTGCAGCGCAACCGCCCGCGCTGCGTCCTTCTCCTCCAGAATCTGTCTGCACTCTTCGTCGAACCAATCGTTCCGTCGACTTCGACCCATATACCAGACGTTGTTCTCCGCTGCGTCGTTAATGGCTGCTTTAACTGTATTCCAGCAGTCCTCAAGAGGGGCCCCATCGAGCTCACCTTCTTCCGGCAACGCTGCCTCGAGATGCTGCGCGTATGCAGTGGCGACATCAGGTTGCTTCAGTCGCTCTAGGTCGTACCGCGGCGGTCGTCGGTACCGAACATTGTTGATGACGGATAGTTTTGGGCGCAGTTTAACCATCACCAGATAGTGGTCAGAGTCGATGTTAGCGCCACGATATGTCCTGACGTCGATAATGTCGGAGAAGTGCCGTCCATCAATCAGAACGTGGTCGATTTGTGATTCTGTCTGCAGTGGTGATCTCCAGGTGTACCGATACGGGAGGCTGTGTTGGAAGTAGGTGCTACGAATGGCCATATTCTTGGAGGCGGCGAAATCAATTAGTCGTAGGCCGTTTTCGTTCGTCAGCCGGTGAGCGCTGAACTTTCCAATAGTCGGTCTAAACTCCTCCTCTTGGCCAACCTGAGCGTTCAAATCTCCTATGATGATTTTGACGTCGTGGCTTGGGCAGCTGTCGTACTCACGTTCCAGCTGCGCGTAGAATGCGTCCTTATCATCATCAGTGCTTCCGGAGTGTGGGCTATGGACGTTGATTATGCTGAAGTTGAAGAACCGGCCTTTGATCCTCAACCTGCACATTCTTTCATTGATCGGCCACCACCCGATCACGCGCCTTTGCATATCGCCCATCACTATGAAAGCTGTTCCCAGCTCATGTGTGTTGCCGCAGCTCTGGTAGATGGTATGATTACCTCTAAACGTTCGCACCATTGATCCTTCCAACAAACCTCCTGCAGCGCTACGATGCCGAATCCACGGTCCTTGAGCACATCGGCGAGTATGCGTGTGCTCCCGATGAAGTTGAGAGATTTGCAGTTCCACGAACCGAGTTTCCAATCGCTAGTCCCTTTTCGTCGCAGTGGTCTTCGCCGATGGTTCCGGTCCGTACTCTCTTGTTGATTGTTCGTTGCTTATGATTTTTAAAGGCTGGCTTGCAGGGCCTGACACCAAACCCCTAAATTTCTGGAGGACCATTCCTCCTTATTTCCGGTGGACCATGGTGCACAGTTTCACTTTAGAGTCCCTCGCTGGCACTCGGACGATGATCAGCCGCCCCTAACATGGAGAACAGACGCTGTTGTGAGCCGATCCTGACATGGAGAACAGACGCTCAATAAGATTTGCACCTCCGGAAGAGCAAACCCCCTTCCCTGTCAGCATACGACCATAGTTCCCACCGGGGTTGGTTACCCGATCTTCCCTAAGGTTGCTCGTATCCCGGCCAGCACCGCGGGGAGGTAGGGATAGGAGTTGCTGGGTAAGAGGCTAAGGACCGCGAGATGGGGTCTATTTTATTCCTTCAGGTACGCGAAGTACCAATGGTACGCTTTACCCAGCATTTGCCGTGCCAATTGAAGTACGTTATCGAAATATTTTATATTTTGCATGACAGCATCCTATAGCGAACTATAGCGACCAAACATGTTGGAAATAAGAAAAACCTAATGAAAATATATTCAAACCTACATCATCTAAATTTGAAGGGTTCAGTGATTCATGAAGGGCTGCGAAATGGTGAATTGACGTCCTTGAAGGAGCGCCTAACATAGCTCTGGTCCTCACAAGTTCCAATACTCACGCTTCCACGGGTCTTCCGATGGCAATTGACCGCCAGCTAAGGGTTGCGTACTTAGCTGGTTGTGTAGCCTGGGCACTGTTGTCCTTCTGACATCGGCTAGAGTGAGAGTGTGCGTCCTGTTTGGTCTGCCTAGGATGTGGTAGGGTTCGACAGTGCGTTCTGTTGAACTTCTATAAAAAGCTGCATGTGTCCCCAAGCAGGCCCTATCAAAGCGACCGTGTGCCGCTCAAAGCGCACTAGCCTGGTGTTGGGTGGGACTTTAAACAAATTTGACCCGACTGATCGAGCGTCTGTTCACCAAGGAGGTGCGGCACCAACAGCGTCTGTTTTGGCATCCAGCGGCTGAGTATGAAATGCTACTCCCCGGAAGCTATACCTAAGATGGCAGCCCCATCCCGGAGGATAGGGAGCCTTAGGCCAATAACCTACTGTTCCCGAAACATCAATTTGTTCGAGAATCCGATAATGAAAGAATACGGACTAATTTAACGGCGACGACTCTTTGAGCGAAACAACGGACACGAATAGGAACATGGAACGTTTTAACCCTAGCCCAGCAGGGTAAATTGACACAACTTGCCAATGAGGCACGTCGCATGAAGCTTGAGATCCTGGTTCTGCGTGAAGTCCGTTGGCCAAACTTTGGAGAAAGCAGAACGCCATCGGAACAAGTTCTGCTATACTCTGGTTTACGAGGTGCACACGCTCCCGACATCGTGGAGTTGGCTTCCTATTAAGCGCTCAGGCACACTCTGCGCTTATGAAGTGAGAACCTATAAGTGAAAGGATAATCGTTGCCAGATTTAGAGCGCGGGTCCGAAACCTTACTATAATCCAATGTTATGCGCCAACCGATGCTGCCGATCTGCAAGACAAAGAGAACTTCTACAGTCAACTCAATGCCGTCGTAGATGGAATTTCAAAGGGTGATATCAAGATCTGTTTGGACGACTTCAATGCGAAGATCGGATCCGACAACTCTAACCATGAGTGCATTATGGGACGCCATGGTCTCGGAGAAATGAGCGAAAACGGATAGCTGTTCACAGAATTTTGTGGTAATAACGACATGGTGATCGGGGGGTCGCTCTTCCCTCATCGACCGGTTCACAAGGTCACGTGGGTCTCCCGTGACGGCTTTACAGAAAATCAAATCGACCACATCTGCATCAGTCGAAAATGGAAACGGAGCCTTCTTGATGTACGGAATAAACGTAGTGCGGATATCGCGTCTGATCATCACCTCCTTATCGGTGAAATACGCCTGCGCATTGCGCAGATTCGTCGGCAGGAGGAGAGAGTTGGACGACGGTTCAACACCCGCCGACTGGAAGATGCCACGGTGAAACGGTCCTTCGTTGAAGAACTGGAGACGCGTGCTGCAGATATTCCGGAAGGTGGCAGCGTGGAAGACCAATGGACCGCCATCAAGAATGCCTTCATCGCCACCAGCCAGAACAATCTGGCTGAACTTCGCACCCAGAGAAAACAATGGATCACCGATGAGACCTTTAGGAAGATAGAGGAGCGAAGAGAAGCCAAAGATAGAGCGATCATAAACCAGAGGAGCCAAAGTCCTAGCCCGTCAACGATACTCGGCTCTTGAGAAGGAAGTTGAGCGTTTTCATGTCGACGTGACTAGCGAGCGCGGGCAGACTCTCTAGCCGACGAAGTAGAGAGAGCTGCCGCAACCGGGGACATTCGCCTCCTCTACGGTATCTCACGACGTTTAAGAAGGCGAAGATGAATGCAACGATGCCTTTGAAAGACACGAATGATCAGTTATTGACCGATCAACTGACCAGCTGAAACGCTGGTCGAGCACTTCGAACAACTTTTTCAAGTGCCAGCCAGGCCATCACCACCTCGGCATGATCTGCCTAGGATCCGACGTATAACACGCGTTAATACCGAAGCTCCATCACTGCTAGATATTCAAACAGCCATCCAAAGCATGAAATCGAATAAAGCCCCAGGAATCGATCGCATATCAGCCGAGATGCTCAAAGCTTACCCCATGACATCCGCTCAACTACTGCATCGTTTATTTCCTAATATCTGGGACACCGCAACTTTCCCGGTCGACTGGATGCAAGGTATCTTAATGAAGGTGACCAAAAAGGGTGACCTGACCCGAGCAAAAATGTATAAATAATTTTTTTTTTTTTTTTTTTTTTTTTTGTTGTGGTTACAATGGCAGCTGTCCCTTGCTATTAATCTACACTGTACCCCGCCCATATTGGCTTCTATGAGCCTCCCGTTTTTCATCATCACACAGACGTTCCTAAGCGATGTTGCTCATGTGGTCACTGTTATGGGCTGTGTTGATGAAAACAAGGATTTGTATAACAGCCCACCCCCATCATTATAAGCACTTAGTATTGTCAAACTACCATCACTAATATCAACATCACTCTTTTCTTCTTCTTTACCTTTACAAAAGTATATAAGTTTTTCTGTCACTTCGAATCATTTCACTCAGTATAAGCAATGAAATCACGCATCATATTCATTTACTATCATTACGTTAATGTTAACATAGTCACCATGATCACCGAAAATTATTGCGGTCACTATCACCGTATCGTTCTTTCTTCACATTTACAACTTCTCCACTATCTTAACTCCCTTAAGCAGGAAACCAGCCTCAGAAACGAGTCACCGAAAAATCACCAAACGGTCAAAACCAAATTACTAAATCGTCAGCACCAACTTTGTTCATAATTCAGTTCAACCTTTCCAAATTCACGTCACGACTTATACTATGTTCACACTAGGGCCTTGTAACATGTTATTCGGCAATCTTGATGAGCTTTCTTTCGTCGATAATTTGAATAACATGTTATTCAGGCCGTAGTGCAAACATAGTATTAATAAGTATATAAGTCACTGCTTACGATTTGTTGAACATATATTGCAGTCGTGTGTTTCATGATGAGTCGATTCACTTGATGTAGACCCATGACTGCCAACACCATCTAACACCGCTACATCAATTTTTACATCAACTATATTTTGCACTTCTCAGTAACCATCCTAAACAACACTTCAGCATAATTTTCCACCTATTTCCTAAATCAATTTTTAGGTTATTGTTTTGATATAATATACACACACTCACATAAACATATATACGTTTTTCACAAATGTGCATATATATAAACAAAGTACGGTTATCATTTACAAAGTAAACACATATGATATATACATTTATGCAATGGAATAAAAATATGATAAATTTATAAGTTATTTGCACTTACCATGTATGTATTCTTTCTATCTACTTACCACTTATTAGCTTTAATAAGTGTTTACCAGATTTCCGATTCTTCCAATTCCTGACGATATTTGTAGGATCATGCTGCATTCGGTGTTGGCTCCTAGTCTCCTTAATTTCGAAGCTCCATCATAATTTATTATAGTTGAGATCGGGTTAGATAGTGAGGAAAATAATGAAAAGAATGGATATTAGTAAATGTAATTTTATTATTTATGAGGTTCTTTTAAATGGGATTCTCAAATTAGTGTAGTGTTATATTTAATATCAGTCGAATTTAATTAAGTAGCTTGTTTTTTCTAATTTCAGTTAGAGATTTATATAATAAGTGATTAATTTGGTTACAGCATAACTGGGCCTTTCGACGATAATATCGATTTATTGAATAATTTTTCCTCAATGTGGTCCACGTTGTCTTGTAACTGATCTAGCAGGAAATAATAAGCACTCCATTTTATAACTTATTTTTAACATAAACGTTGACTACGATAATATTATGAGAAGTCTCTTCTAAAGTAACTCTCTAGTACAAGATGCTAGATTTGGATCGGCTAAATAGTATCTTCAAAACTATGTCGCATAGGACATTAAGCTACGGAGCCAATGTTGAATACATTCAAATGAATTATAGATTGTTGTGAAAGGAGGTGTCTGTATCGATTATCTATTTTGACATTATTCAGTTACAACACAATAGGAGGCTAAGCACAATTGACTGACTATTAAAAGGCTCTTTATTCAATAAATTCAGTCGAATTATACCACACCTCCCTTAGCTTCTATCCGCGACATGTAGCACGCACCCTGTCGGTCATTGAGGAAACCGAATAGGAGTATACGAGCTTACAATTCAATTCCCATAATCTACACGACTTTCTTCATGTGTATTCAAATAGATTCCAACCCCCAGTTCGTAGACTCCTACCAGCACAGATTACAATTCTCATCAATATTTGTGAAGAATTATAATCCAAAGCCCAGGGAATGAAGGTGCCCAAAAAGGGTGACCTGACCCGAGCAAAAATGTATAACTAATTGATAACAAATTCTATTATCCGGTTATCGGACATTTTGATAACTGAACTTGTTATCATTTTGGCTGAATTAACAGCCAACATAACAAAAATGATACCAGAATTTTGTTCCTGTAATAACTGAATGAAAACAAATTAAGTTATCACTGATACCAAGTCGATAACACATTTTGTTATACATGTTATTTACTCAAATAACTAATTTTGTTATCACGTTATTATGTTATGACGAATTATATTACCGTTCGTGAATATATTGCCTCAAAGCAAATGCAAACTCATTTTTTATATAGACGTTGTCCTGCAAAGTAGGCGGTTAGTCAAGAGTTTTCACCATTCCTGAATGAGCACAAGCCCTTGGACCATATGTTCCGGGAGTGGCAAGGCCATGTTAAGTACTAATTCAACTACAACGTATGGTTTTCATATTTCATTATTCAACGACACCTGAAATGAAAGTAAAGTTAATAAGCATAGTATAAAACAATTAAGAAAACATGAACTCTCGCGCATTTTTTTGTTGACAGAGAAAAAAAACAAATCAATAGATCGGTGGCATACGGGGAAAATCATCGTCTTCTTACACTCCAAATAATCTAAACGTTGTTTCCACCTGAATTTTCAGATATATTTTACGTGCTCACGTAACAACAAATGCTTCAGAAAATTCAGGTAAAACTTACGTGTCCGGTGAATTCTATCCAAAATTCAGGTAAAACTTACCTGTTTTTCACGTAGAATGAAAATTCTATTGAAAAACCAGGTAAAAGTTACGTGAATTTCAGGTGGAAAATATTTACGTACTTTTTCAGGTGGAAACAACGTGTAGATTTTTTTGGGTGTAGATGAAAATTTCAGGTGTTTGGAAACAGTTCTTGTCAGACTCTTTATAGCATCCGCCATTATGATGAGAATGGAAAGCTGGATTAACCTTAATCCTAATCTGTATTGTTAATCTGGTTAAAGAAAGATTCGCAGTTTTTATTTGGTAGAGTTTTACCTCGTGTTGAACATATTGAGTTGACCATCATAAAATATGTCCCTCGGGAAGTTGTTCCAATAAGTTAGTTTGTTTGAAAGAATAGAATGCTTAGCACGATATCTGAACGACGCGATATTTTATAAAAAATGGCAAATTTGCATTGATAATAAAATTTGTTATTATTCAGTTATCAGTTAATCACATGATTGATAACTAAATATCAAAACGATAATAAGGATAACTTAGCGTGTTATCAGGGTGATATCATTTCAGTTATCTGCCTTTGCTCGGGGACTGTATGCGATAACTGGCGAGGCATTATGTTGCTGTGTACCGTTCTCAAAGTTCTATGCAAAATTATCCTAGCCCGGATTCAGGAGAAGATCGATGCGACTCTCCGCAGCAGCATGCCGGATTTCGTGCCGGAAGATCCTGTGTGGACCATATTGTCACGCTCCGCATCATTCTGGAGCAGGTCAACGAATTCCAAGAGTCCCTTTACTTGGTATTCATTGACTACGAAAAAGCTTTCGACCGTCTCAATCACGAGAATATGTGGGGCGCCCTGAGACGCAAGGGGGTTCCTGAGAAAATCATCAGCCTCATCGAAGCACAGTACGAGGCCTTTTCGTGGAGAGTGTTGCACAACGGGGTATGTCCGACCCTATGAGGCAAGGATGTATTCTATCACCGTTACTGTTCCTCATCGTAATCGGCGAGATTCTGGTAAGTGCGATTGACCGTGAACCAAACCGTGAACTGCTATGGCAGCCAATAGCTATGGAGCACCTAGTAAGTAATTGATTCATGAAAATATCACAATGAGGTATTGAATTTACTTCAAAAAAAGAGCTGTAGCTGTAATTAAGAGAAACATTTTGTGTAGCTAGAATTTACTCAAATTTCCACGGAAATTCATTTCGAATTCTACGAGAAATTCATTCGAATTTCCGTGCGACATTCATTCGAAATTCGAACGTCCACAGGGAATTCATTCAAGATTCCAGAACAAATTCATTCGAATTTCCTCGGGAAATTCTTTTGAATATCCACGGGCAATTCATTCGAATTTCCACGGGCAATTCATTCGAATTTCCACGGGAAATTCATTCGAATTTCCACGGGAAATTCATTCGAATTTCCACGGGAAATTCATTCAAATTTCCACGGGAAATTCATTCGAATTTCCACGGAAATTGATTCGAATTTCCACGAAAAATTCATTCGAATTTCCACGGAAAATTCATTCAATTTCCACGGAAAATTCATTCAATTTCCACGGAAATTAATTCCAATTTCCACGGAAATTCATTCCAATTCTACGGAAATTAATTCGAATTTCCTCAGGAAATTCAATCGATGAAATTCATTCGAATTTCCTTGGGAAATTCATTCGAATTTCTTTGGGAAATTCATTCGAATTTCTTTGGGAAATTCATTTGAATTTCCACGGGAAATTCATTTGAATTTCCACGGGAAATTCATTTAAATTTCCACGGGAAATTCATTTAAATTTCCACGGGAAATTCATTCGAATTTCCACGGGAAATTCATTCGAATTTCCACGGGAAATTCATTCGAATTTCCACGGGAAATTCATTCGAATTTCCACGGGAAATTCATTCGAATTTCACAGGAAATTCATTCCAATTTCCACGGAAATTCATTCAATTTCACGGAAATTCATTCAATTCCACAGGAAATTCATTCAATTCACAGGAAATTCATTCCGAAATTCCACGGAAATTCATTCAATTTCCACAGGAAATTCATTCGAATTCCACGGAAATTCATTCAATTTCCACAGGAAATTCATTCAATTTCCACGGAATTCATTCAATTTCCACGGAAATTCATTCAATTTCACAGGAAATTCATTCAATTTCCACGGAAATTCATTCGAATTTCCACAGGAAATTCATTCGAATTTACACGGAAATTCATTCAGTTTCCACGGAAATTCATTCAATTTCCACTGGAAATTCATTCAATTTCACTGGAAATTCATTCCAATTTCACAGGAAATTCATTCAATTTCCACGGGAAATTCATTCAATTTCCACGGAAAATTCATTCAATTTCCACGGAAATTCATTCAATTTCCACGGGAAATTCATTCGAATTTCACAGGAAATTCATTCGAATTTCCACAGGAAATTCATTCAATTTCCACGGAAATTCATTCAATTTCCACGGAAATTCATTCAATTTCCACGAAATTCATTCGAATTTCCACGGAAATTCATTCGAATTTCACGGAAATTCATTCCAATTTCCACGGGAAATTCATTCAATTTCCACGGAAATTCATTCGAATTTCCACGGGAAATTAATTCGAATTTCCACGGGAAATTCATTCGAATTTCCACGGGAAATTCATTCGAATTTCCACGGGAAATTCATTCGAATTTCCGCGGGAAATTCGTTCGAATTTCCGCGGGAAATTCGTTCGAATTTCCGCGGGAAATTCGTTCGAATTTCCGCGGGAAATTCGTTCGAATTTCCGCGGGAAATTCGTTTGAATTTCCACGGGAAATTCATTCGAATTTCCACGGGAAATTCATTAGAATTTCCACGGGAAATTCATTAGAATTTCCATGGGAAATTCATTCGAATTTCCACGGGAAATTCATTCGAATTTCCACGGGAAATTCATTCGAATTTTCGCGGAAATTCATTCGAATTTTCGCGGAAATTCATTCGAATTTCCACGGAAATTCATTCCAATTTCCACGGAAATTCATTCAATTTCCACAGGAAATTCATTCAATTTCCACAGGAAATTCATTCAATTTCACGGAAATTCATTCAATTCCACGGAAATTCATTCGAATTTCCACGGAAATTCATTCCAATTTCACGGAAATTCATTCAATTTCCACAGGAAATTCATTCAATTTCACGGGAAATTCATTTCAATTTCCACGGAAATTCATTCAATTTCCACGGAAATTCATTCAATTTCCACGGGAAATTCATTAGAATTTCCACGGGAAATTCATTCGCAATTCCTTAGGAAATTCATTCGAATTTCCTTGGGAAATTCATTCGAATTTCCTTGGGAAATTCATTCGAATTTCCTTGGGAAATTCATTTGACTTTCCACGGGAAATTCATTCGAATTTCCTTGGGAAATTCATTCGAATTTCCTTGGGAAATTCATTCGAATTTCCACGGGAAATTCATTCGAATTTCCACGGGAAATTCATTCGAATTTCCACGGGAAATTCATTCGAATTTCCACGGGAAATTCATTCGAATTTCCACGGGAAATTCATTCGAATTTCCACGGGAAATTCATTCAATTTCCACAGGAAATTCATTCAATTTCCACGGAAATTCATTCCAATTTCCACAGGAAATTCATTCGAATTTCCACGGAAAATTCATTCAATTTCCACTGGAAATTCATTCAATTTCCACAGGAAATTCATTCGAATTTTCACGGAAATTCATTCGAATTTCCACGGGAAATTCATTCAATTTCCACGGAAATTCATTCAATTTCCACGGAAATTCATTCGAATTTCCACGGAAATTCATTCGAATTCCACGGAAATTCATTCGAATTTCCACGGGCAATTCATTCAATTTCCACGGAAATTCATTCAATTCCACGGAAATTCATTCAATTTCCACGGAAATTCATTCAATTTCACAGGAAATTCATTCAATTTCCACGGAAATTCATTTCAATTTCCACGGAAATTCATTCAATTTCACAGGAAATTCATTCGAATTTCCACGGAAATTCATTCAATTTCCACGGAAATTCATTCGAATTTCCACAGGAAATTCATTCAATTTCCACAGGAAATTCATTCGAATTTCCACGGAAATTCATTCGAATTTCCACGGGAAATTCATTCAATTTCACAGGAAATTCATTCGAATTTCCAAGGGAAATTCATTTGAATTTCCAACGGAAATTCATTCGAATTTTCGAGAGAAATTAATTCGAATTTCCACAGGAAATTTATTCAAATTTTCTGGGTAAATTAATTCGAATTTCCAGGGGAAATTCATTCAATTTCTACGGAAATTCATTAGAATTTCCACAGGAAATTCATTCAATTTCCACAGGAAATTCATTCAATTTCCACAGGAAATTCATTCAATTTCACAGGAAATTCATTCATTCCAATTTCCACAGGAAATTCATTAGAATTTCACAGGAAATTCATTAAATTTCCACAGGAAATTCATTCCAATTTCCACAGGAAATTCATTCAATTTCCACAGGAAATTCATTCAATTCCACAGGAAATTCATTTCAATTCCACAGGAAATTCATTCAATTCCACAGGAAATTCATTCAATTTCCACAGGAAATTCATTCGAATTCCACAGGAAATTCATTCCAATTTCCACAGTAAATTCATTCGAATTTCCACAGGAAATTCATTCAATTTCCACGGAAATTCATTCAATTTCCACGGGAAATTCATTCAATTTCACCGAAATTCATTCAAATTTCACAGGAAATTCATTCAATTTCCACAGGAAGTTCATTCAATTTCCACGGGAAATTCATTCAATTTCACGGGAAATTCATTCAATTTCAAGGAAATTCATTCCAATTCAAGGGAAATTCATTCAATTTCCACAGGAAATTCATTCAATTTCCACAGGAAATTCATTCAATTTCACAGGAAATTTCTTCCAATTTCCACGGGAAATTCATTCAATTCCACGGAAATTCATTCAATTCACAGGAAATTCATTCAATTCCACAGGAAATTCATTCAATTCCACAGGAAATTCATTCAATTCCACAGGAAATTCATTCCAATTTCCACAGAATTCATTCAATTTCCACAGAATTCATTCAATTTCCACGGAAGTTCACTCAATTTCCGCGGAATTTTTAACGAATTTCCACGAAAATTCATTCGAATTTCCACGGGATTTTTTTTTGAATTTCCATTTTTGAATGAATTTCCCGTGGAAATTCGAAAAAAAATCACGTGGAAATTCGAGTGAATTTCCCGTGGAAGTTCGAGTGAATTTCCCGTGGAAATTCGAATAAATTTCCCGTGGAATATCGAATGAATTTTCCGTGGAAATTCGAATGAATTTCTCGTGGAAGTTCGAATGAATTTCCCGTGGAAATTCGAATGAATTTCCCGTGGAAATTCGAATGAATTTCTCGTGGAAATTCGAATGAATTTCCCGTGGATATTCGAATGAATTTGCCGTGGAAATTCGAATGAATTTCCCGTGGAAATTCGAATAAATTTCCCTTGGAAATTCGACTGAATTTGGAAATTCGAATGAATTTCCTCTGGAAATTCGAATGAATTTCCCTTGAAAATTTTAATGAATTTCCCTTGGAAATTCGACTGAATATGGAAATTCGAATGAATTTCCTTTGGAAATTCGAATGAATTTCCTTTGGAAATTCGAATGATTTTTTTTTGGAAATTCGAATGAATTTCCTTTGGGAATTCGAATGAATTTCCCTTGGAAATTCGAATGAATTTCCCTTTGAAATTGGAATGAATTTCCCTTGGAAATTCGAATGAATTTCCCTTGGAAAATCGAATGAATTTCCCTTGGAAATTTGAATGAATTTCTCTTGGAAATTCGAATGAATTTCCCTTGGAAATTCGAATGAATTTCCCTTGGAATTTCGTTTCCCTTGGAAATTCGAATGAATTTCCCTTGGAAATTCGAATGAATTTCCCTTGGAAATTCGAATAAATTTCCCTTGGAAATTCGAATGAATTTCCCGTAGAAATTCAAATGAATTTCCCGTGGAAATTCGAAGAATTTTTCGTGTAAAGTCGAATGAATTTCCCGTGGAAATTCGAATGAATTTCCCAAGGAAATTCGAATGAATTTCCCAAGGAAATTCGAATGAATTTCCCCCGCGGAAATTCGAATGGATTTCCCCCGCGGAAATTCGAATGCATTTCCCGTGGAGATTCGAGTGCATTTCCCTTGGAAATTTGAATGAATTTCCCGTGGAAATTCGAATGAATTTCCCGTGGAAATTCGAATGAATTTCCCTTGAAATTTATTCGAGTTTCCAAGGGAAATTCATTCAATTTCAAGGAAATTCATTCAATTTCAAGGAAATTCATTCAATTTCCAAGGAAATTCATTCAATTTCAAGGAAATTCATTCAATTTCCAAGGAAATTCATTCGAATTTCAAGGAAATTCATTCAATTTCAAGGAAATTCATTCAATTTCAAGGAAATTCATTCAATTTCAAGGAAATTCATTCAATTTCAAGGAAATTCATTCGAATTTCAAGGAAATTCATTCGAATTTCAAGGAAATTCATTCCAATTTCCAAGGGAAATTCATTCGAATTCAAAGGAAATTCATTCAATTTCAAGGAAATTCATTCCAATTTCAAGGGAAATTCATTCGAATTTCCTTGGGAAATTCATTTGAATTTTCTTTGGAAATTAATTCGAATTTCCTTAGGAAATTCATTCGAATTTCAAAGGGAAATTCATTCGAATTTCCTTGGGAAATTCATTCGAATTTCCTTGGGAAATTTATTCGAATTTCCTTGAGAAATTTATTCGATCAAATTGTCACATAAATCAATAATCTTAAAGAAAGGTTTTTATTCGATCAATGCGTTCTAATTTCCTTTTTGTGTCATAACCAAATTGATAATTTGTGTGCTAGGCCCTTTATTGATCTGAAAATTTGTAAATCTGATGAAAAGTTTGAGAATGCCAAAGTCTTGTTTTAAGAAAATTTGAGCTTTTTAGTGGAATGTCTTCACTTGTCATAAGACGAGTTTGTACAATCCCATTGAATTCCACCACTTAATTGTATCTTTTCAGATTTGTATTTCGACCTCAACAGTAAGGCCGTCTTCAGTGTCTCGTACTTGACTCGACTTGTGTTTGTTTTGAACCTATTGGAAAATATATCATTTGCACTGTAAACAGAAAAATATCGCAAAATTATAACCATTATTTTTTTTTCTTGAAGGCGATAATTTTCAGATTGTAAAATTCAAATGCAATATATAAGATTACAATGTAACCAGTGTGATAAAACTGCATCGGATTCAGATCCTAGTCCTTAAAAATGTTCTATTCTCTGGGGAGATGAAATTAATTTGAAATCGTTTTTATGTTTTTTTATTTATATGGCTTCAGGAAACTAACACTTTTATCAAAAAGAAGAACTGAGTTTTTGAATTGTGATTGTTGTGAAAATTATATACGTGAATATATTTAATTGTAGTTATTCAAAGACTGTTTCTATGTTTTCTGATGCTAATTTAGTAGAAAAATAGTGTAAACTATTCCGACCTTATACCATGACAGGAAGTGGCCGTTTTGCCCCATTTACCCCTGGAATTGTATTTTTCTATGACAACTAACATATGCGGCTGATTATTTCTATGTGTTTTATAGTTTAGTGGAAAATACGAATGGTATAAATTTCGACCTTGGAAAATGACTGGAAGTGGCCATTTTGCCCCATTTACCTTCGGCTTTTTTTCTGGAAGTTACAATTTAAATAATTATTTCTATGTTTTCTGAAGCAAATTTCGGCCTTGAATCATGACTGGAAGTGGCCGAGTAGAATCTATTCCGACCTTAAACAACGACTGGAAGTGTTCGTTTTGCCCCATTTAGCCCCTAGAATCGTATTTTCTATGACAACTACAATTTGAAATTGATTTAAGATAACGATTTCTTTGTTTTCTGATGCTAATTTGAAAGAAAATAGAATTGTCATATATTTCGGCCTTTAATCATAACTCCCTCATTTACTTCATAAAATCCATTGCGGCCAGCTAATTCTATGTTTTCTGATGCTTAAAGTAGCCTCACACCTCAGGAAGATTTTCCGCTCTTCTCAATAATTAAAATGCAAATAGTAAGGCGCATTCGATTTCAAATAGTAGCTGTACTAAAAAAAAAATTTTAGAGGCAAATGGGACAAAACGGCCACTTGCAGTCATGATACAAGGCTGGACTAAGTAACAACCGTATTTTCCTACAAATTAGCATTATAAAACATAGAAATACCTAGCCGCAATTGATTTTAAGTTGTGGCGGTCATACAAAAAATGATTTTTTTAAATGAGGCATATAGGCCATTTTTAGTCACCATTTCAGGTTTGTAGTTCCTACTGAATTGGCATTGAGAATCATAGAAATAATTAGCCAAAATCGATTTTAAGTCTTAGCGATCATATGAAAAATTGACTTTTAGAGGTAAAGGGGGCAAAACAGCCATTGCTAGTGACAGTCCAAGGCCGGATTATATACAATTTAGACCATTCGTATTTTCTACTAAATTAGCATCAGAAAACATGGAAATAGTTAGCCGCAATTCATTTTGTAGCTTTCATAGAAAAATACGATTTCAGGGGTAATTGGGGCAAAACGGTCTCTTCCAGTCATGGTATAAGGTCGGAATAGATACCCTTCGTATTTTCTACTGACTAAGCATCAGAAAACATAGAAATAGTTAGCCTAAATCGATTTTAAATTGTAGTTGTCATAGAAAAACTACGATTTTTGTGGGTAAATGGAGCAAAATAGCCACTTCCAGTCATTTTTCAAGGCCAGAATTCATACCATTCGTATTTACTACTGACTAAGCATTAGAAAACATAGAAATAGACTGCCGCAATTGATTCTGGGGGTAAATGGGGCAGAACAGCCACTTCCAGTCATGGTTTAAAGTCGGAATAGATACCACTCGTATTTTCTACTTAATTAGCATCAGAAAACATAAAAATAGTTAGCCGCAATCGACTTTCAATTGTAGCTGTCATAGAAAAATATGATTTTTTGGGGTAAATGGGGCTAAACGGCCAGTTTCTATAAATTCCGGCGCACCATTCGATTTGTCGTAGATTTTGCCTTCAGGAAAGGTATTTTTCCGGCGCAGCAAGTAGCCGCAATAAATAGGTACTTCTTTTGGGTCGGATTTTCCCCACTGTGATCGTAGTGCTATATCTTTTTAAGATTCACGTATAAGTGGTGAAAATGACGCGCTTTCTTAGGGTGTTCATATAGCCCTCAGCCCCCCTACTTGCTAAACAAGGTACATAATCATGCAATTGACAGCCATAAAACGCTTTTAATTAATAGCTGTGGAAATGCTAATAGAACACAAAGTTGAAAAGCAGTCCAAGTTACACCAGGAAAATCATGGAAGTTGAAGATGTCCGTGAATTGCCATTTTAATTCGCTTGGAGAAGTCTTTCATTATAATCGTCAACTGTATTAGCACTAATGTAATTGTAGTTATCAGGTAATTGTAGTTGTCAGGCAGTTCTATAAATAGTGAAGTGGAATGGTAGTTCCGATTAAGCTTCAGCGTAAATTCGTGAATAAGCAAAACGGTGAAAAATTGGGAGAAACGTCTCCTCACATGTAGCGTTTGTTAGATTTTCTTTCAATTCTGTATAAGAATCGTAACAAAATCTGTATAATCTAGATTCTTCTATAAATATTGTATAGGACCTCACAATTTTGTAATCTTTCCACGCAGTACCTGTATAAGATCTGCCGTATTCTGTGTGAGAATCTAGCAATTCCGCATATGCTCAGTTCTCATACAGATTTTGGTAGATTCTTATAAGTATGGATAGAATTGTAAGAAAATCTAACATCCACTGGTTGGGTGAATCGAAACCTTACTCCACTACCTAGTTTCAGTTTGAAAAAATCTTCAAGAACAATAACAAACTAAAGTTGGAACAAAAGCAAAGGCGTACATACCCACGCAAATCTTGGCACGTCTTTGATTGTTTTACACCTTCTGCGGAAAGTGTAAAAACACAGAGTAGAAAGTTCTTGTCAAGTTGTTCCGAGATTATACACTCTGTTATGTTTTATGGAGCCCAATCGCGGAAGTTTCTTCTGCATTGTGCTTTTCGATTCAAGGAATACCTGGAGGCGACAAAAGATTGATTTTTTATATATGCTTCACAGATTTCAAAATGACCTTTTTGCTAGTAGGATTGAGAGTAGGATCGCAATTATTTCAGACAAGTTAACGCTCACCATAAGTGAATACATTCTGCATTTACTTATCCTTTATCACATTTACTTATACTTCCCCATTGTTGCGAGTTGGCAGTTGGAATCGCGCACCCGTTTGTCGCGAGGCGTTCACGTCTCATCGAAGCCAGCTGGGAAACCGGGAAACACTCGCGCCGTGACCAATCCAGGTAGGTAGGCTTTGCTGGTCGGCAGCGGGAAACGATGGCGGGGAACGCGGAGATAAAAAAGAACAATTTATCACTTGAGACATTTTCGAAAAATAAATGTGTTTGCATCTATTTTACCCCGGTCCGAACTCCATGTGGGGCTCTCTGTTAAGAGGATGTTTTTCTTCTAGCTGTTCGGTTTTTTTTCTAGGTTTCGTTGGTCCTAGGTATGTTTTGATTCCATTTCAACGGAACAAACGGGAAGCATTTTTCTCTTAAGCTGAAACTGTTTTGTTTTAGTCACTTGAAACCCGTCCATTGCATTGGCAAAGGGGAAGCTGAAGGTGAAGATGGGTGATTCGTTTCCAGATTACAGTGCCAACGCTGGGAAATATTGTAGCGGTAAAAGACTAAGAGCCTTAACGTGCCGCGTTGAGCGGCAACGGAGTAGTTGATAAAAGATTCAAGAGCTGGAACTGCTAGCGTAGCTTTACTCTTTTTAAGTCCTTTTTGTGTGTTTGTCACCGCCCACGATGGCTGTTGCCTGGTGGCACGGTTCAGAACAAAAGTGTGTAAAGAGCTCCTCCATGGTAACTGGGGCACACGGCGAGGTGTGAGCCATGTAATGCAGTTATAATGGCTACATTTTTCAAGGAAGATTTTTGAAAGTTTTTTTTATCCGTTTCATATTTTATGCATATCACTTATTTCAGTTCCATTCTGTCTGCAGATAATACGAAACCATCTCACAATTGGGATTTAGACGGACTTTAGACGTAGTCGGAAGAGTACCACAATCGCAGTTCATATGGCACCACCCCGACCACGGGTTTGCCCTATTTCTTTTTTAAGAAATCTCAACCTAAATTACCAATATTTTTGTCCCATGAAGGTATTGAAAGTTGTATTTCCAAGTCACAAAAACTAGGGGGGAAATGAACATGAAGTGTTTCTTTAAAACTATCAATAACTTAGCAGACAAAGTTGTTGTCTAGTAACCCATTACTTAAATCCGAATGCAAAAGCTGGAATAGATTTTTCGACTAAAAAAAGGCTAAAGTGCGAATTAAGATTATTTTTTGCAACCCACAGTTTGGAAACCTATGTACTAACCTGTTCATCGCAGGGATTGCAAAGCCGCGTTCCAATTGTTGACGTAGGACTTACATCTTTCCTTACTATATTGGGTGTCATTTAAGTTTTTGGAAATCGAGAGCGTTACGCTCATTTCATTCCAGTTCGAGACAGCAGCGCTTACGCACGTGCTTTTTGCTCGCGGATTTTTTCCAAGTGTTTTTACTCGTTCGTTCGTTTCTAGTTTTCGCCTCATAGCGTTGGCGTTATTTTCTCCCGGACCCGTCATGGAAGACTCGGTGGCCGATTCAGTTGCGGGAAAGGTGTTTAAGCGCACTGCTCCAAGCAGCTTTTGCAGTGCAACGTATATTCGTCGTTGCCAATCGCAGCTGCCGCAGGAGCAACCAGATAGGAAGGAAATTTGCCAGTTGATCGCTAAGGGGCTGAAACATTTCGGCTTTGCAGCGAGGGCGTGAAGGTGATGCCGGTAAATAAGGACCACCATAAATCCGTCGTGGAGTTCTTTGAGGTCCACAAGTATGAGTACTACACTCATTGCCATCTAGGCACGAAGCCGCTTAAGGCTTTGCTGCGAGGACTCCACGACATGAAGGAAGAGGACCTAAAAGCTGAGCTCGAAAGTTGCGGTTGAAGCAAGTGGCCGTGCACAAGATTGCTCGTTACGACAAGGAGAGGAGATACCAAAGTAGGAGCGACGACCTCGATAGCAGAAATTGGTATGAACTAGCCTTGCATAAGAGGTAAAATACCAAACAATAATACCAAAAACTTATATGCAGAATACTTAAGGCATAACATGCTTAGGTATTTCAATACCAAACGAATAATGGGTTAGGGACAAAAGGTCGAAAGACAAAAGGTCGAAAGGACAAAAGGTCGAAAGACAAATTGTCGAAAGACAAAAGGTCGAAGGGACAAATGGTCGAAAAGGACAAAAGGTCGAAATGGACAAAACGTCGAACGGGACAAAAGGTCGAAAGGACAAAATGTCGAACGGGAAGGTCGAAAGGGAGAAAAGGTCAAAATAGACACGAAACTGAAACGAAAAGAATCAATCTCGCATCAGAGTTGCCCTACACAGTTATGAAAAACACTGCTCTTTTATTTTTCACAATTTTTAACACATAAATGACATTCATTTAGTGAGTTAAACTTATAGATGAATGTTTACGTTTTCTAACTGTCACTTCAATCTGTCTAAATGGCGCACGCTGCATATCAAATACACCGGCGAGTATATTTTCAATGCACGTGCCTGTGCGGCTGCAGCGTGTACTATACAGATCGAAGCGACATTTAGGAAGCCTAGATATTCATCTATTATTTACACTCATTGAATGAATTTTATTGATTTGTTAAAAATATTCATTTCCTAAATCAACAATCATTTTTATCTCTAACAGAACTATCTAAATATTCAAAATATTGTTTCATAGTAATTACTCCTTCTTTGAAAATGGCTCATTCTTCAACTTTCTCCTGCTCGGGTATCGTGGCCAGCTTTACCTGGTTCATCCGGAGCACAGCTCCACCACCTGGAAGGACCTGAAGCTGGTCGGCGTTATAAATTACACCGTCGTTGACTGGGAGCGATATCGGCCGGTGCATCGCGATGTCACGCAGTGCATCATCTGCTTCAACTTCGGCCACGGCACCAGAAACTGCCCAAGTAACAATTAAGGTTGTATCAGAGTTTTATAGCGTTCTTCAAAACCTAATCTCAAAACCTTCCATGCAGTCCTCGCAGTTTCCACAACCTCCTGTAGATTTCTATAAAACCATGTTACAGCCAGTTGGCCCAGTTTTATTGCAATCATTAAAACCTAATATGCGTTCCAGTTCAGAACCAACAGTTTTATAATATACTTCAAGTCTCACATAAAACATGCAACATAAAACCTCCTCTAGACTTGGTGGTTTTGAGAACCACTATATAACCATGATACAACCACTTCATGACTATGATACAACAACAAATAAGCCGATAATGAAACAGTTGTCAACTCTCAGGTTGATTATTTGTTTATTGTTTGTACTCGAAAAATATATGCTTTTTTTCCTGCAATACATGGATTACATGCCAACAACAAAAATAAAAGAATTATTATCATCCAGTTAAAAAAAAAGTTCATATCTGGCTTTGAGTGTTCTATGCATGTTTGAAGGCATGCCAGGGATTTTTCATGGTGAAACCATGATAAATAATTAGTATTTTAACAATGCGCTTCGTTAATTTGTTATTATTTAGAATTTTTCAAGTTTAATTAATTGCCTTAGTTAATTACTTTAAAAATAATTTCAATGAATAACCACTTTGGTTGATCAATTAATCAAAGCATTGTTCCTAAAACTTATTAGGATGACCAATTTTACCGTTTAAAAGGTGAAACAGAAATTTGCATGATATTTCGATTATGAAATTCATTATTTTTTCGTATCGGCGACATTTTTTCGAATAAAACTTTGATTGCATAAAAAATGCCTCTATATAACCATCACTCCTGAACTAGCCCTATCTGGGCATTTCAAACACCTAGAGGTTTTATCTTGGCCTTTTTTAAGACCATGTTACGACTAGCAAGTTTTATCTTGGTCAAACCTAAAGCTTGGTAGTTTTATATATAATGACAACATGACAAAGTAGACAGATATAAAAAAAATCATAAACAAACTTTTTCTGCCCTCGGCATCGAATGCAAGTACTTTTAAAAATAATTATTTCAATTAAAAAGCATATAGTGGCAATTGTAAAATGGTATATTTTGTACCATAACAGTGTTTTACTCGTGTTAAATTGGCAAAGCATGTATGGATTAAATACATATTTTCATACCCCTCATGGGCAAATGCTGTTTGAACAGTTTTTTCAACGACTTAAATATATAAGGGAACTGCTCCTGGATTTCAACTCATGGCTCCGATGTTCATCCCATTGAAAGCAGAGCAATGGAAAGGTATTTGATTTGTGATTTTTTTCAGCAGGAGTTCGCATGTTGACAAAAAGAAGCGAAGAAATTGGTGCCGTATTTCTTTACTTCCCGATAAGATGAATGTATTTTCAGTGAGTGAGATGGAGATCAGAACAGTTCCCCTACATAATTCACGACATAGAAAAAACTGCTAATGTTTTTTTTTTTCATTTTCGACTGAAAGCGAAATGAAAAAACTTCCGTGGGTCAAACAATTTGTGCTGAAAATTTAGTTTCTATCCATAGCAGTTGTTTCAAGCTTCGTATTCCTATGCAGGTCTTCTTCAGGAGTAAAGGTTATATGTGGGTTTTATGCAGGACTCTACAAAGCTTGGCAGCTTTTATAAGTCTTGATCAAAACCAGCATTAACTGCTGGCTTTATGTCAGTTCCATTTTTTAGCTCTGAGGAGGAACACAGGAGCATTATAAAACCTAAAGAGCTGTGGTTTTATATTGGAATTCAAAACGTAGTCCTCAAGTACTCTTGCGGATCTAATTAAATGACAACTGAATAAAACCAAAATAAAACTTTAAGCATTTCTACATGCTGTAATAAAACCTCTATAAAACTAGCATAAGTCTTCGAAGCATTGAGATTGTTACTTGGGTGCCGCATGAAGTCTCGCTGCAACAAGTGTGGCGAACTCCATCCGACAGATGAGTGCGACAAGATGGAGGTGGCCGATCTCAAGTGCGCCAACTGCGGCGACAAACATCGGGCCTTTACAAAAGGATGCCCAAAGTGAGCCGAGTTCCTGGAAATCCGGATGAAGGCTTCCACCAGGACCCTACCGAAGAAGATCCGTGTTCCTGTACTCAACGAGGCGAACTATCCGGCTATCGCGGCTCCCCGTCGAGCGAGTCCAATCCTCCCACCGTTATAACCACACAAGCGACTGGCAGCAGCAGCTGCGTCGGTTCAAGGTCCAGCACCGCCGACTCCAGCGAATGGCTCCCGCTCCCTCCTCCTAGATTCCGCCACCAGCAAGATGAGCATCCTCTACCGCCGGAAGATTCCGCTCCGCCCTACTCCCCGGAGCAGCTAGCTCCAATATTCAGCCAACTTCCGGCTTGACTTCGAAGCTGCAAATCCTGATTTGACCAGCTCTATACTCTGGGCTTTTTCGTAATTGAAAATAGCTTCTAGGTCGGTCTGGCAAACTGGAACGCTTGCTCGCTCAAGAGCAAAATCGTCGAGCTCAGCGATTTCCTTCAGGAGAAGGAGATTGACGCGGCTTTCATCACCGAAACCTACCTGGAGCCCGAGGTAAGTGTAACAATTCCATCCTTTAGGCTGGTGAGGTTCGATCGAGCATGGTCCAGATGGGGAGGAGTGGCCATCGCCTTACGGAGCAACATCGCCTGCCGCCTGCTGACGGGCTTCAGGCTCCAAATCATCTCAAACCGGAACATAGTCGTCTGGTCCAACGACGAACTAGAGGGCCACTACACCATCCTGAGCACTGACAGCCCTACCTGGTTTACACGGTCCGGGGTCCATATTCATGACGAACATGAACGATCGCGGCTCCCAGCCGGTCGTCTTCCAGGATCCTACCTACCCGAAAGTGGGTTGTCTTCAGTTAAAACCGTACTTTTGGCCAATAACCCAATTTTAAATAAAATTACTTTTCTAGCACTAGGTAGTTTGTCTTGAATCACATGTAAAAATTTTCCTACAGTTAAGTTTAATTTATCCAAAGTAAACTTTGATACACAGAAAATTGAGAATATTAAATATGCTCAAATTTGGGTTATTGGGCCGAACTACCTCAGTGAGGTGTTTGCATCTTGCTCTCGTTCTATCAGAATCAAAGAAAGGGAAATTTTAGGTAAATTTTGTTGCGATGTAGGTTTTTTGAACTCAAGTTTTGGGTTGATTTATCTGTCCTTGTAAGTTTTTGTAACCAGTGATTTGTTCTTATTTTAATCATTCAATTTTACATCTCTGTGCTCAGACAATGACTGATGCATTAGGAAAGCGAATATTTTATGCTTGATTTAATTTATTATGTTTACATGTGACACTTTTCTTACAATACCTATTATCCAATAAAAATCGTTGAATTTTTCGTAATTATGCAATAGTGAATTGGCCTTTGCTCACATCTTTTATTAGGGTTTCCTTTCCAATCACAGAGCGTAAACTAAGTTGCGGCGCTTTTCGTGATCGATCTTCATGATCATTAGGAACATATCACTTACTCAATATTATAACATGTCTTGAAATATGGGTATTACCTTAAAAACATTGGATTGTCTAATCTGGAGAGTAAACTTTGCAATTAAGAGCAAAACCTTACGCGTTCAGCACTGTTGTTCCATCACATTCATAGTTCGACCAGTCTTATTGTATGACAGACTCACTTGGGCTGGACACATTACCCGAATGTCGAAAAACATTCATTTATTTGTATTGCTACTGGCATTTCAACAATACTTGATTTAATTACTATTGAAAAGGAAAGCACTATATATTTATATTTTGCAGCTAACATGTATGTATATGGGGAAAACCATACAATTTTAAAATAGGGCGTATTCAAAATTTCACCGATGAAAGATTTTAAAACACCCCGTATCCTTTTCCTGGTGCTCAAAGCTTTCTTTTCATGAGAAAACCACGGAGGTTCATGAAAGTGCGATAATATTCGCTTCTGGGGGCACCGTGCAGGAGTTCAGCTCGCACCACTATCCGGTGGTGGCGGAAGTTGGAACTTCGATGGTGGACTTCAGAAATAGTGATTTTTTTAATAAGGTCCGCGCTCTCCCATACTGTGCTAAGTCGTTATGGAAGCTTTTAAAAATTCTACATCGCGGCCCATTCCACCTTTGATCCCATTAGACAACAGTAGCTCTAAGGATCGCTTGATAACTCCTGCAGAGAAAGTTACCGAAATAGGTCGTCACTTCGTCAGCTCGCACAATCTTGGACTGAACATCGTCACACACAGGCTTACAAAATCCATCTTATTCCCAACGACTTCTCGGAGATCACAGCTGGCGAATCGGCGGCCTATATCAAATCATCGAAAAACATGAAGGTCCCAGGCTTCAACAGCATCCTGAATCTCGAGCTCCAACATATGAGTGCTCCATTCTTCGAGCACCTTTCGCTGCTCTTTAATCAGTATTAAGTTAACTCTCACTTCCCATCGTCCTGGAAGTCAGCCAAAGTCATCCCCATCCAGAAGCCTGGGAAGGATCCTTCCTCTCCGAAAAGTTATCGCCCCATCAGCCTTCTCTCAGGGTTATCCAAGCTGTTTGAAAAGGCGATTCATAGCCGGTTACTTGAGTCTGCCGAAAACCACAACATCTTGCTCGAGGAACAGTTTTGTTTCCGACGCGGTCGATCAATCGTACACCAACTTGCCCAAGTTTCCATAACGTCCTGAGACGGAACAAGTCTGTCTCTAAAACATCCGCCATGGCTTTACTCGATGTCGAGAAGGCATTCAACAATGTGTGGCATAATGGCCTGGTGTACAAACTACAACGCTACAATCTTCCCAGCTACCTGATAAAAATCATCAACAATTACCTGTCGGCAAGGACATTCCGGGTCTCAATCAGCGGAGCGAGTTCCAATGCGTACAACATCGTCGCAGGGCGTCCCCTAGGGCAGTGTGCTCGGGCCACTGCTGTTTAACTTGTTCACCTCCGACATGCCAGAACCTTCAGAAGGCGGCAAATGACAAATCCATCGTCTACAATGGTAGAGTGATCAGAGTGCAAGTGGCAAAACTTCAACGAAGCCTGGATGCCCTGACAGAGTACCTCACCAGCTGGAAGATCTGTATAAACGCGGTGAAGACCCAGGTCATAAGTTTTCCCCACTCTAAATCCCCTAAACTTGTTCCGCCTGGGGACTGTAAAATCATCCTCAAATGCACGACTGTGAAATCATCATCAGAACCAGCGCTTCTCGCGTTTGGGGCTTTTTAAAAGAAATTTATCATGAGTCTCCCGAATCAGTTATGTATTGTGACAGCTCACGAAAAAAATCTCTCACGGTATGCTACACATATATACAGAGATGATAAGTGAGAGACTTTTTCATTCTCTTTTGGATTCAATCCCTGGGAATGTCTGTTAATATTCCATGTCTGTTAACATTTCTGAAAAACAGAATCAAAACAATTAAAAAACACAGATCAATCCACCTAGCGGTGATGGAGCCTTTCTCGTGTGTTATAAAAATAGTCAAAATATAAGTTTGGAGCTCAGATCTGGATCTGGCTAATTTTCAATAGGAAACAATGGTAAAAGATTATGCGTCGAATGTATCTTGTTGCGAGCGAATTGGCGAAGGATAAGTGCCTAAAAAACGAGTGAGTTTTTTAACGGGTTTTGCGCACAGACATACACACACATAGACATCACCTCAATTCGTCGAACAGAGTTGATCGGTGTATTACACTATGGGTCTCCGGGCCTTCTATAAAAGACTAAGTCGAGTCAAGTACGAGACACTGAAGACGACCTTACTGTTGAGGTCGAAATACGTATCTGTCAAGGTACAATTAAGCGGTGGAGTTAAATGAGATGGTACAAACTCGTCTTATGACAACTAAATTCTTCGAAAATAAGCCTCTTAAGGTGAAGCGTTGTGACACTCAAATTGCAATGGGATTGTGTCATAAAAATCATCAACCATGGATTTGTAGTAGTGGAAACTTCCAATACCAATTCAGTAAGCATACACGTGGGATTATTTTTTGTTAACATCCGACAACAGTAAACATTGCACGCATTCGGAAGAATTCAGCCCAATTTGGAAGCAGTATTCATCAAGACAGTCTAAGCATGGGATTAAATGATGGAATTTGTCAGAAAAGCATTAGTTTTTCTTTGGTTTAGGTGAATATTTATGAATTATGTTTTCACGATGCTGGCTGTTTATGTTTACATCCTCAACTGTTGTTGCCAGCTGCTCAAACGCACCAATAACAAGATCATTTTTTTGCCCCGATTTTTCAGTTTTAACAATGCGCCCCAAAACAAAATCAATAAGGTATTATTATTTCATCAATACATAATGCGTTAGGAAAAGATTGATTAATTAAATCGATATTTTACATGTTTCCACTATGATTTCACAATAGTTCATATCGACATCACTGTCTGCTGCTGATCAATGATTGCTTGCATACGACGCTACCGACGACGTGCAGAGTGTTGAAACCGGCGACGTCGTTGGCATAGTGGTTACTGGGAGAATTTTTTTTCACTTTGTTCACTTGCTTATATATCTTCCCTAAATTAGCGCTATGTGATAATAACATCATACCGCCGCATAGATTGAACTTAGAATTAAGTCCAGATTTACTTTTTTAGTGAGAAGATGGTCAGGTATGTAGGCAATATATGATTTAAATTTATCTGTGCATATCGGGATGGGTGGGATGGGCGATTGTTTGACTGTGTTGGTAGGCCGCAAGGCAGCCATTCTGAATGACATGTTTCGAATAAAAAACCAGTGACCTAAGTGTGAGGGTAAGATATATATTGTGAAGGTAATTTACCCGCAGTGTGTATTTAGTTGACAGATGCAATATTATTCCGTATAACGAACGAAATGACGGCATTTGATCAGCTAACAGTAGGCCATGATTTGGCCTTCATCTTTATCGGGCAAGCCAACGGGCGCGGACACAGCTAAGCGAGGCCGCAAACTAAATAATCAATTATCTTATGTATAATATTCAAGCAGAATGGCACAACATTCCTCAATGAACCAATGAGCCTCATGTCTTGTAGATAACCCTTCTGATTTTTTTTTGCCTTTCTCGCACAACAAAGTTGAACCGGTAACTCGATGGTCCCTTCAATATCGAGAAAGGGAGAGTTCACTGTATTTGTATGAATTTCTCATTGCTGTGTTTTTTTTATCAGTTTGTTGGTGCATTAGTGTACACACATTGGAAATTGATTAAGGGCACATCAAGAATATAACTCATAAAACACCATTTTACTGTTTCTATCATAGCTAACATTCACACTGAAGTTCATCTTCTTACGACGGTGTCATATTTATGTGCATGTAGCAAAATTTCAGACTACAATGGCACATTATCCAATGCGACTTGAACCGGGGAATAGAATAACAATTTTTATTCCCATCCCGTTTATCCTTTGCAGCGACGATATCGTGGGAACTTTCATCCCTGCTGGGTTGAGGCTTCCGAATTTTGGGCAATCTTCCAACAACTGGTCCCCGTTATTGTTACCGTTGGGCGGTATCGTTGTCGTCGGTGGGTAGCTTCGCCGGAGAACAAGGGGTTCGGGTTTGATATGCACTTTTTGAACTTCGGCAACGGTTTTTCACGAAAAGTCATTTTAGCTCTAATCGCGTGAAAAATCACGTGCTAGATTTTATATTGTGAATTATACTGGTCAGAAAATATAAAAGTACAACATATCGATAAAGGGTTATTTCATTAAATCATCAATAAATAGGTCTATGCACAGGTTGTCTAATGAAAACGACGATTCCATAATCTAAAAATTTCTCCTCTGTGATTTCGAGCTGCATCCGAAAATTCAGTGAAGTAAGTTTGGTACATTTAAAAAAATCATACTGTTGTTTTGTTAAGACCATATTCCCCACACTATGCATAAAAAGAACCCATCGCCAAATCGAGAGAGGGTGTATTCATTGTTTTTGCCACTCATCTCTACTTGAACTATTTCTCATGCAGCTTTGATTTAAAGCTTCATCTTGGACCGAATAAGAGCAGCTGGAGAAACTATCACGGGATGTAGGTAACGCCTTGAAATTCAAAATTCTGCATTCTCGATTATTGATGACAAACGTGAGGCACAACATTATTTTAATTTGGACAGCCCAGACGATTAGTATTTCAATGTGTTCTATATTGTGGAGGCGGAGGATTCATTGCCGTGAGATTCTTGTTTAATTTATTTTATTGGCTTTTATCGGTGAGTACACACGCACTAAGCTCAAAGTAGAAGGGAGCAATCGAAAGTAATGAAGAATAGAACTGAAAGATATCGCAAGCGAGTGACAAGTATGAAATTTTTACTTAATAGAAGGTGAAAGTGTGCAAAGGGCCATCAGAGAAGTATATTGATTGAAATCGCTGTTATTTCCCTAACGTCCACATAGGACCGACTTGGCTGGTAGCGTGGGAACTATCATACCAAGACAGGCAAAATAACATCGATATAAACCTGCACATATACTGTTCGGCGTTTGAAAACGGTTCTAGTGATCAGTGGCATATTTTCGGAGATACAATACGAAGGATCATATGCCGTGAACTTTATTGAGGGACTTCAGGGTGTTTAATTAACGACATTTTTGGCGATGTTTCGTGACGAACTAGTGTGAAAAAATCATCGAAAGTGGTGTATCAATCGTAAATATCAACTTAGCCCTTAGGAAATCGACTAGAATAAGAGTGGGGCGTGCATTAATAGCTGCAAAACCCAGTTGTCGTGGTTGCATAAACTGAGATGGTGTTTTGCTTTCTGTTTGTTTGTGTTTTGCGAGTTGGGGTCGATCTGTAGACTTGTAGAAAGATCTATAGTAATTTTGAGACAACTTCTGTGATTTGCCAGAATTTCAATCTGCTTCGCGACAGAATTCCTTCTTTTCGTCGCTGGTCTTTGGGAGGCTTAAAATATCACAAGCACTGCTTAGCTTAACTTAGCTTTGACTGACTACACATATCTATGGTTGCTGCTGATTGCCGTGATTGACCAAAATCAGTGAAATTGCACAAAGAATCAACTGAATGATTGGCTGGGATTGTTCAAGCATTCTCAGTGTGCAAGTTTCAGTGACTCAAATTTTCAAACGACGCCGGCCACGTCCTTGTAGTCAGTTAGGAAAAGAGAGAAATATTAGTAGGTGTTTTTTTGCCTTTCTCGTACAACAAAGTTGTACCGAAAGGCTATCATTTCACTCCAAAATCGCACTTTTTATAGAAGTCTCGGAGACCAATGATGTTATATACCAAACGACTCAGCTCGTCGTGCTGAACAAATGTCTGTCTGTCCGTGTGTATGTGTGTGTGTGTGTGCACACGAAAACCGAAAAACATTAGCCACTTTTTCTAATAGTAATTCTTAACCGATTTTCTCGCAACAGGTTGCATTCGACGGGGGATAAAGCCTTGTTGATCACTATTGAATTTGATAACAATCGACTATTGCGTTTAAAAGTTATTTAGAAAATGGAATCGAACTATATAAGCGCCATATAAGGTTGGTGTCTTGGCTAAATGCGAGAAAGGCAGTATCACCACTCGGTGAATTAAGTTGGGTTTTTATTTGAAGACCGTGTTTACCTCTGCGTCTCCACAAAACCACAGGAAGGATTATCAGTTAGTCGGTAGGCATCGTTGAATCTGGATTCGCTCCTTTGCGATGAACCATCGGGATGCCATGGACAATGGCAGATTTGGCTGATGTACACAACGGTGCGCTGCTAAGGCTGACGCTCTGTCGCCATTTTCACATAAGGTACCCCGGGGCAAGTGAAAATACGGGGTAAGTGGGTACTATGACTGCAAATGAAACGATGAACGTTTTTAATGGTAACAATGTTCTAGAAAGATGAAGCAGAACTATAAACGAATTCACCCGACACAAGAATATTTGGAATCAAAACCATTTAAGGCACCATACTAATGTTATTGCTTGATCATGACTTTAAACTACCAGGAAAATCTATTACTTTTATTTTAATTCAATGGATTTCCAACTAAATAGTCGTTTCTAAATTCATCATTGATGTGGAAAGTAAATATTTTGAGCAATTAAATAATTGTGTGACATCGAAAACGATTAAAACTTTTTAATTAAAGCCAAAATATGCAATTTTCATTTGCCCTTGAGTTTTAACATGCATGGGGCAAGTGGGACACATTTGAACAACATTTTCGATAAAGCTATTTTAATTGTTTTTAAATGGTTGTCTAGTGAAAAAAAATCGTCATTCATATATCATATGGATCTGAATCAGATGCAGTTTGATTTCGTTGTTAAAAAGTATTGTACAGTTAATTACCAAATGTGTATTTTACATTCTGAAAATTATCTCCCGCATGAAGAAGAGCAATGGCTATAACTATGCGATATTCTTCCGTTTACAGTGCAAATAATCTATTTATTCTACAATAGGTCAACAGGATTTGTCTTGTGTTTTGTTATTTTCAAACTTCGCATCAGATTTTCAGATAAATAAAGTGCTTAACACATAAATTGGCTATTTTGTTCTGTTACAAATTAAAAACACTGCGCATCGCCTGAATAAAAACGTTTCTTCTGAAGTACTGATTTATGTAATAATTTGTGTTCTAAAAAGAGAAATATTTATTCATACGAAAAGTGAATAAAGATTTGCTTATCCTTGCCACCTAAAACATTTGGTACAAAAGTAAGCTAATGGAAAACAAGACAACAGCCAAATAAACAGTAAATCGGCTGTTGTCTTGTTTTCATATATGCTAACATTATAATTATAATTTCTTGTTGCAAAAATAAAGTCCGACACACAACCAATCTCCTTCCATAATCTGAATATACCAATACTTAGAAACAATATGAACATTAATATCAACATTCCTCCAATTAGTTTCGTTCGACAGTAGAAAACAGAATAGGTCCCACTTGCCCCGTTTAAAGAAGTCCTGAATGTAAATTAATTTCTTGCACTACCAATATTTTTGTAATTGAATAAATGGCTTCCAACACCTCTACACTTCAACAATGGAAGCATATAATGGTGTATCAGTGGTTAATGTTCTGAAATAACCTATTTTCTAAGTATGCGTTAACAATTTTGCTGAACTAGCGTTTTTTTAAGTCCCACTTGCCCCGGGGTACCTTATGCCCAATTCTTATACAGGTTTTGGTAGATTCTTATACAGAATTGTTTGAAAATCTTACAACCGCCGGCTGGGTGCACCAGTTATCACGTCATCCATATATGTGTCGTCGAGAGTCGCCTTTGCGGCGAGTGGAAATTTTTTCTCCTCATCCAAGGTCAGTTTCTGCAAGGTCCTAGTCGCCAGGAATGGCGCCGGTTTCGTCCCATATGTTACGGTGCTGAGCTCGTAAGTACGAGTAACGAAGTGCGCCACAAAATGCATTGGAGTGGACGATCCCCAGGAGAAATAAGAATCTGGCGAAACATTTTCTGGACATCCGAAACGAGCATTATTTGTCGTGTCCGGCTACGCAATATAATTGACCGGAGATCCTCTTGAACCACTGGCCCTGCCAGAAGTACGTCGTTAGTGTGATACACCAGTTGCTGTCTTACACGAGGCGTCAAACACCACCCGTACCTTAGTCGTAGTGCTCGCTTTTTTGACTACGGGGTGGTGCGGTAAATAGCACCGCATGACAGCTTCCAATTACGTTTCCTCCACCAATCGCACGTGCCCAAGCCTGGAGTAGCCTTTCATGAAGTCGTAGTACTGTTTCTTGAGCGAATGGTTCCGAGCCAAACGCCGTTCAGTCCCTTGAATGCGCCGATATGCGATATTCCTAGAATCGCCCAATCGTGAAATGGCTTCTTCTTGCTTCGGAAATGAAACAGTTTACCGACCATCTGAACTTCGTTGAACTGTACGAATGTAGCTGTCTTCACACCTCATTTCCTCAGGCGAAAGAGCCTTGCCCGACTCCATTTCTTCGCAAGACCAGAATCGAGAAATCAGCATGTCAAGATCATCCAAAGTTAACGCATTGCAGCTGATTTGTAACGAGCGGTTAGGCGCCGAAATGCCACCGCTTACTATCCAGCCGAAAATAGATTCGTTGAGAGAGGGATTCCATGCACCCAAGGAAATCCTCCGTCCCGTTTGAAAGAAATCAAGGAAGGATTCTATACCGAGTACTAGATCAACTTTGCGTTCGAAGTACGCCGGGTCTGCTAGTTAAACTCCTATTGGAATTGACCAGTTATGCTTGTTGGTAGTTATGGTTGGAAGGTTCACAGTCACCAAAATCTATCGCACATGAAAACGAAGATAAGCGAGATCGAACCGTTGCATGTATCCTTTGTTTGACCCTTGTACCTGCTTGACCGATGCCTAGGATAGAGATTGCTGACATAAATTCTCCGTATTAAAATTACTTTCCGACCCGGAATCCAACAGCGCCCGTGCTGGAATACGATTTCCCTTATGGTCTTCAATTAACACCACCGTCGTAGCCAGCAAAACTTGATGCGAATGTTGTTGAGCCGTGGCGGACACTACAGACTCTGTAGCTCTGTAGCATGTGAGCCACATGTTAGGAAGATGAACTGGATGATTCCAGTTGATCTTCAGGAGTAAATGGTACGTTGCCCACAACAACTACCGTATTATTGCCAAACTTCTCTTTTGCTGACCTAAAACATACCAAAGTATGGTGCCGTCCCTTGCAGTTTTTGCAGCTGTATTTCGACTGGCAATATTTCTACACCGATGCTCCGTCCTGAAGCAGTTCCGACATAGTCCATTTGATTTCAGGAAATTGTCATTGTCACCAACTGATAATCGCTGGAACTCTTTACAATAGTAAAGAAAGTGGTCAACTGAGCATGACGCACAACGCACAACGCTTGAGCTGAACTATAGCTGGTTTTTGTTTTGACGACTGTTGCATCTGTGCTGCACCCCTGGTGTTAGTCGACCTCGATGGCAAACAGTTCAGAACTTGAACCCTCCGCTGCAAAAAATCTGCAAATTGGTGGACGAGGCCTCCTCCCACCCCCTCCGGGTAACTGGATCCAAACGAGTCGTAAGGATGTTCACCAGCAAAAGGTCCTTATAGTCGGTCGGCTGGATGACCTGATCCAGAGTCTGCGCAATTCTCGCAAAGCCTTCAAGAAGGATGTGCAAGTCAGCAACTTGAAGAGGTCCTGGACTGTCTGCTCACTGTTATTTTTTTTTTTTGGTGGTATCCAGCTGGAGCAACATGGTAGCTTAAATTGTCAAGACTGGACCCGAACAAAAGTTTTGCCTCTACTAGGGCCAATACTTAGAAGAACTAGTCTATGTTGACCGCTTGAACACTATTTGTTTGAGTATTGTAGAAGCTAGTAGAATCTCAATTTCAGAGTCGTTTCCGCATAGATGAAAAACCTAGTTTAAAAGTTTAATCGCTCGAAAAACCTAGTTTTAAAGCATCGCTTAAAAGTTGAGCGAAGATAATGAAATTTGCCCTACCGTTTCTAATCGTCTTAAATCCTTACAAGCAAGTGTAAAATAACTATTATATATAAGTCGTAGTCAGCTATAGAATTCACTTTTCGGTGGCAAAATTAAGCTTCATCCCGCATATTCCCTATCTGTTAAAAAATTTATCGAGAATGAAGCCATTATTAGATTGTTTGTATACCATAGTTGCTATGTGTGGTATTTTATATTATGGCTCTTTAATTTGAGACATAACAAAATAAAAGAGGCGCCACGCTCCTAGTTTTGAAAAAACTTCTACTCAGTGAATCCTATTTATGTCAATTTCCTATTAATGTCGATAAAGTTGATTACATTTTCTCTGTATATACCTTGGTTCCCCTTGGTGACATCCCTCTAAATACTGGAGCTTCTCCACTTCAGGGAGTTTCGCTTTCCGATGAATGAGCGAGTTGAAAAGGTTCCGGAAACTGAACCATTCATCGATGTTCCCGTTGAATGTTTGTAAGGTAATCTCTGGCTGACGCAGATGATCCATGTTTCCATGCGATGATCCATCACTTCCCCCGACAGAGTTCTCCAACTCCTGTGGTTTCTGCAATTCTTTGAGCTTGTCCATCAAAAATGATTTCCGATTAAGTCAACCAAATTTGTAAATGGATCGCTCAAAAGAGCATTCAGAGCTTAGCAGGAAAATGGCAAGTTGAAGAGGATAGGTTTTCATTCAAAATGGTGTATTTATCTGCGCCTAGCTTCGGCAATATACTATTATGTTCACTCACCCGAGAAAACTAATTGTAACACTTCCTCTTCCTTCCAATCCTAGCCGGCTAGAATGCAGCAAAATGGAATCCGAACGTCGATCTTTTTGGTAACTGGTTTAGTAGTGGCCCGGATGATACATCCCAACTTCGAAACGAGCGTTATTCCGGAAAAAACGTCCTTCTTGAATAGCGGTTCCCGATTGTCCTTGACGACGAAAGTTGATGTACCGACACCAAATCCAAATTGGCGGAATGCCAATGGTATGTAATGGTTTTCCTTGCCGTAGGTCCGTAGATGATCACAAGTCCAGAGCAGAAGCCGAAATGTTAGCATTAGTATACTGTACTGAAGGAAATGCTTCGGCTGGACATACACTATTCTAACTTCCCTAGCAGCACACATGTTTCACAAAGGTTACTGCAACTCATATGTGACCAGATTTAGTCACAATCAAGTTGCTGTAACCATTTTTGTCTGACTTGTGCTGCTCGGCTTAATTACCTACCTGAGAAAGAAAGCGTTGCGCCAGTCCAGCGATTGAAGACCTCCAGAATTCCTTCAGTTGTGTGGGCCGAATCCAAATCCGTGTAGTCGCTCCAAAGTTCCCAAATCTGAATTAACCGCAAGGCCTCTCTGCAGTTGTAGTAGCATGCAATTCCAGTTGAAGTCCAGAATCGAAGATGACCATACAATTTCGAGCTTCCCTGTCCAATAGCGATGGCGTGCTAGCCAAGCGACGCCAACAAAGTCAAGCGGCAAGCTTTGTCCCCGAGTGCAATGGTTGCTGTGTTGTTGATTTGCATTGACTCTAGTGCACTGACCTCCCTCAAATATGGGTTCACGATGGCGGTTTCTAGCACTAATCCTATCCAATCCAAACGAATGTGTGTCGACGGTTTGAACGAGTTCCGTAGATAATTCCAGAATCCGGTTCGTAGGGCCAAAATGAAAGGTTGAGCCCCTTTACCTGATCCGAAATTCCTTTAATAGCTGCTGAGCGAGTGGCAATCAACCGGGCATCGAAGTTAGAGGTGGAAGGGAAACGTGCATTCACGCATGCAGTATTGTAGCACAATTGTTTCTTCCTAATTTCGAAGTGGCACCATAGCATAGGTTCTTCTAACACAAAACTCGTACACTGAGGAAACTGGACGTATGATTTCCAATAAAACGCCTTATGAAAATTTGCCACAAGGAATCGGTATGAATTTCAATATGTTGCCTTATGAATGATGATTTACATTAAAAAAAAAGTAAAGTGCGGCAGACTGGGTTCGAACCGTGGACGTCGGGATCGGGAGGCCAGTATGTAGACCGCACGCCCATCGACGCTTGAAGACTTGGGACGGTAACTGCGTATAAAAAGCACTGTTGGTGTAATATTCAGTCGAAGCTTCATAAGGCGCCAGTTATGAATTTCGCTAGTCCAGTTCGCTGAGTGTAATAGTACATTATACAGTCGACTCTCCACATCTCGATGTTCTATATATCGATATCTCTCCCTATGTCGATGGTTTCCTCAGTCCCTTCAATCTATATACATTTGGGCTTTCTACATCTCGATAACCTCCCTATCTCGATATCTCTCTATCTCGATGGGTTCTGATCATATTTTGTTCAGGATTCACTCTCCTTATGTCGATATGGTCAGATTTTTGGACTACTAGACCATCTTTGGACAATAACAAACACATCAACAACAGGAAACGACATTTGTTTTGTTGTCGTTTTTCATAGCAACGAGCTTTTTTGGATCTAGTACCCATTTCAATTTTCCTTCCATTCCTCGATCTCTCCCTATCTCGATGGTCCCTTGCAAGATGAATACACCACTAGGTGTTACAATCTGCCAAATTCACGATTCAGCCATCTTGGATTTTAGTATGGCAGAGCCAGCCGGTTTGTTTATGTTTTGCACCGAAAATGAATTTTTCCCCCCCGCCTTCTTCTCGTCCATAAATTGAGCAGATTGAAACACCTAGCTGTGTATTCATCTTGGTCCCTTCAATATCGAGATGTGGAGAGGCGGCTGTAACACATTTATTCTTAACTAACAAACTACACTTAGCTTTAATATATTTAAGCAGGGTTCGTAATGCTCACTCAATCTCAGGAGCACATGATTTTCCCTCACGAAAGTTTTCGGGGAGAAATCGCTTTTCGGGAAAGAAAAACAGCCTGTAGAGTGATAACAATTTTTCGCTCACTTCGATTGCCGCTAAACGTTGGTTTGCTCTTTTTCTTTCATATTCGAGTCTTTTCGTGGCATCATCAATGCAAATGGTAGTAGCTTATGTGGAACAAATAACTTAACGCTTTCATACAGATAGCGTGGTGGTGTGGATAAAGTAAGCGCATCCCCACAGCTATTATTGTTACTATTCTGGGTTCGAATCCCGGCGTGGCCATACAATTTTGTAATTGTTCTGCGATAATTCTCGCGAAAAGTGAGTGAGAGGTAAAAGTAATGAAACGAAAAAGGATTTTCATCTAATAGGCAAGATTTTCGTTCATCTTCCAATGCTAATTCTAGAGAAAAGATTGATGGGTGAAAGATGATCCTCAACATAAACAACGAAACAAGATTTTCCCTTGGCCCGAAAAACGCTTGCTTTGGTCTCATTGAAATGAAAAGTCGAAACCCTGTATTTAAGTTACATGCTGGACAAACTTCTAATCTACACTTATAGCTATACACATTAGAAGGCACTCGACCGTCTAAGTACTGGACGTGATCTGTCCTGGACCGTGATCTAGTTGCGACTGACGATGTTTTCTTGGGAAGGTACCGGAGAGACCTTCTTCCAACGATGATCTTTTCGGTAGTTCGTCAGATCGGTTTAACTCCGAAAATCTACTCTCTGCTCTTCTTATCACATACGCTAATAACGGACGATGCTGTGGGGAGATAGCGATGCTCTACCTGAATTCCGTATCCTATACATACGGTGGCGACTGGCGGTGATTCTGCTGTCGATCGTTATATACCGATGAAGGCAAAGAAGTTTCGACTGCTGCCTTCCTTGCTAGGGGGGCATTCCCTGTATTCGCGAGTGCAAACAACCCTAAAGCCAGAGATGGTAATAATATGCAGGAATCTAGACAAGATCACGTCGGAAGAGGAGCTTAAAGATGCACTAAAGTCACAGTGTATAATAAGAAAATCATACGGAGGCACACAAACAGCGATGATTCGTCTGCCAAAATAACTGTTGGATGGTCAAAATGCCCAATGAAAGCCGCCCTGCCAGTGAATAAACAAGCAAAGAAATGCTTCAATTGTTTGGGCTTCTGACACCGGGCAGGAAATGCGGGGAAACAGGTCATCTTGCGCGCAAAGATCTAAGTGTATGCTTTGCACTACAGAGGACGGAAATGACCATCAAACGGGTGACTACAAATACCCTGGATATAAGAGGGCGATCGCAGACCAGCAGTAGTGAAGATAATTCAGATTAATCTAAATCACTGTGATACCGCACAGCAACTGTAATAGCAGTCAGGAACGGAAACGATGTGTGACGTAGCGATAATTGCAGAGCCGTATCGAGTTCCCTCTAATAACGGAAACTGGGTGGCTGATAGAACGGGAATGGCTGCGATACAAGAAATGCTAGAGTTCATGTGAAGGATTCGCGATTGCCATAATCAACGGCGTTTACGTATGCAGTTGCTATGCGCCTCCAAGGTGGATAGTGGAGCAGTTTAGCCAGATGCTAGAGCGGTTAACCGACAACCTGATCTACGGAGGCCGGTTGTTATGGGAGGTGATTTCAATGCCTGGGCTGTGGAGTGGGGCAGCAGAGTCACCAATACGAGAGGGACGGGAGGGAGTCTCACGATATCACGTTCTGCAGTCCTTCGCTGATGGCGAACATGAACTGGTGAGTTAGCGACGAGCACAGTACACCTACAGCGATCACCATTCGCTATTGTATTGGACAATGAAAACCTGCGAAAACACGGAAAAGCCTTCCACAAGGAGCTCTTTGTTGATGCACTTCGACCGGACAACAGTTTCGAGAACGGTGATGCGGCCGAACTGATCAGAAGGATGTTAGCGGCTTCCAGCCTACTGGTGGAACGAGAGGCTCAGTGCGCTACGCGCTGCTTGTTTCAGATCCAGGAGGTGGTACAGAGTGCGAGCTTAAAATCAATAACACAGAGATATGTTTGCTTCACACAAAACGGACCTAATGCAGAACAACACCTAGATGAGCCATAGTTACACAGCCACAAAAATAGCTCGTGTGGTTTTATTGAAGCTTGGATTTCAATATTTTCAACAGTATTTGGTTCCTCATGAAACAAGAAATCTGTACAAACGTTTACATGTTAAAAAGGACCGTTATCACGACCGTACGAGGTATTTTTGTGCCTGTGTAACTGTCGCTCATCTAGGTGTTGTTCTGCATTAGGTCCGTTTTGTGTGAAGCAAACACATCTCTGTGTTATTGATTTTAAGCGTGTGGAGCCAAAGAGAGAGGAGCGCAAGGCGGCATTCCGGGAAGCTAGAACCACATTGAAACGGGCAATTAAGATTAGCAGGTCAGATTGCTACAAATAGCCATGCAGAGAAGCAGATGCTAATCCCTGGGTTGACGCGTACAGCGTTGTAATGGTGAAAATCAAAGGCCCGTCGATGCCAGCTGTAATGTGCCGCGTAGGGTGGTTAAAAATCGATTTTGCTCCACAATAATGCCCTCAAAGAAGTTTAACGATCGTGACTAAAGATTCGCAACCTGTATTAAAATCGATTACTAATTATTGGAACGATTAATTAAGGTGCGGTTTTCGCTGAGTGAAAGGTCTTGAGTATTCCTTTTGGTTATGTAGGTTTTCTTTTAGCCTGCGCTTAATGAGGAAGCACCATAATCAGTATAATCTTAAAATAAACTTCCCCATATTAGTTTGCTTGCTTGTTTGCATGTTTGCAAACTTGAAACGGGATGTGCTAAATCAGTTTTAATCCAAATGAGCTCAAATTTTCGGAGGACACTCAGAACATGACACAGAATCAGATGAGCGTTGTGGAGCAAAATCGATTTTTCGAACCAACCTAGTGCCCAGTAATGCTGAAGAAAATCGTGGAGAGTCTCTTCCCGAAACACGATCCGACTACGTGGCCACCGATAGGCGAAGAAGAAGAAGAAGAAGAAGCAATTTCCGAGGGTCGGCAAGTGTCCAATGAAGACCTGCCATGCGCCTGAAATCGAAGGAAGCCCTCGGCCCAGAAGAAATATCCAACGTGGTTCTGAAAGCTACGATTTTGGCGTATTCGAATATGCTCAGAACGAAAAAAAAAATGGATTCGGCTTATATGCCTGAAAGACACAGTTGGGAAACTCATGGAGAGGATCATCCTCACGAACGAAACACAATAAAGAAGATGCGAAGGAACACGCTCAAAACTCAGGCGGCTGTAAGTGCGATCTATCGCTGTGCTTCATCCGTCGGTTTTGTTATGAACGCCAGTAAGATCGCCCGGGTGCTTGGTGTCGATATCGACCGAAAACTAACCTTTCTACCGAACTTCCAGGCGATAAAAGTAGCTTGCAAGTCTCGCATTAGTCTCATGAAAACCCTTGCGAAGAAACACCGTACTAATAATAGAAGCAACAGGCTAAAAGTTGGACAAGCTAGTCGCTTGCTCCAGAGGTGAGCCAGCCAAGGGCTGAAAACCTCTTTAATAAAGACGATAATAATAATAATAATAAGCCGCTTGCTTTACGGCCTTGAACTAACGTGTCCTGTCTACCAGAACCTCATCGACACTCTCTCGCCCGTTTTCAACAGTTACGTCTGGCTAGTCTCTGGTCTGCTTCCATCCACACCCGTTGAATCAGCCTGCGTTGATGCCGGGATTCAATCTTTCTGGCATCGGATTCTGATGGCCATCTGTTGATGCCTCCCGTTAACATCGACCGCACCATCGCCTCCCGGTTAAAAAGAGGAGAAAACACGGACAATCTTAGAAGATCCGTACTGAAACTCAGTGCAACGCGCTTCTAAAATAGCGAGATTGGCCAAAGCGACTCTCCGCCAATGTTATATTTTTTTCCGCCGATGCCGCCGATGTTTGCGGCGAACAAACCAATCGTGGTCTTCACGGACTTCACTAGTGTAATTTCCGGCCATTAAAGCGAGACTCCAAAATTCCCCTGGATCCAGGAAATCCTTTCAGGTATGATCCCCGGTATTACCCGCCCTGATTCCCGTACACTGTGGCTTTAGGGGAAATACTGACGCCGATGCCCTGGCTAGTGTTCGACACGAGGGATTCCTTACACCTACTCCATCCCGCTGGCTGACATTAGGAAATAGACGAAGAGCGTCGTCGGCCAGTACTGGGCTCGGACTTGGAACAATAACAGAGGGCTCTTTTTTTTTTTTAGAAAAATCAAAGGGTCCATCGGCCCCTGGAGTGACACTGTTTCTCAAAAAGAACAGCAAGTCATACCGAGACTCCGGACCGGCCACACAAGGGTCTTCCACAACTTCGGTGGAGGCCCTTTCCGGTCCCGCTGTGAGCTCTGCGAAATTGAAAACACGGGCGAACGATGGAGCTTCGATGGCTGCCCTTTTCTGCTACCTTTTCAAATATAGTCATGGGGCACCCCTAACACTCTGCTTCCGGGATAAGTCCTTTTGCCGAAGGTGAGTGGGCGGATATAAGTACCACAGTTGCACGACCGCCGAGGGATCGAGACAACGTAACATCTCAGCCAGCCAGTTGATGAACAAACCTAAGCTAAGGGAAGAAGAACATGAGCACCCCCCCGCAAGTAATCGCACCATCCCGGGGTTCCGGGGGGATCGAGGCAAAGCGAATAAGGGACCCGGAGGATTACCCCGAGCAGCACAAGTCAGGCAAAAATGGTTACTTGATTGTGACTGAAACTGGTCACATATCAGCTGCTTTTACCTATGTGGAACATCCGTGCTGTTGGGGACACTTTCTGTGTTTTCGGGAAGCACATTTTTAGCAGGTTGGGCAGGAGCCCAGCCCTGCAGGTCTGCAAGCATTGTGTGGCGCTCAGGTGTCTGCGGCGTAGATTTTTAATGACCTTCAATATTTGTAAAACAAAAACAAAACATGCACCACACATCACTTCAATTCGTCTAGCTGAGTCAAATGCTATATGGGTCTCGGAGCTTCCTAGAACATGTTTGTTTGTTGCGAACATTCAGCTCGTACCTTTAGCTATACTTTATATACGATTAAGGTCATTCATTCATTTATTTAGTTAACATCTAAACAGATAACACTGAATCAACAATTTGAAGCCACAATGCACGGTTCGAGGCCGCATCTCTCCATCCTCGGATACGCCCCACGCTCGCCAAGTCGTTTTGCTCCTGGTCTGCCCATCTCGCTCGCTGCGCTCCACGCCGTCTCGTACCTGCCGGATCGGAAGCGAACACCATCTTTGCAGGGTTGCTGTCCGGCATTCTTGCAACATGTCCTGCCCATCGTACCCTTCCGGCTTTAGCTACCTTCTGGATACTGGGTTCGCCGTAGAATTGGGCGAGCTCATGGTTCATTCTTCGCCGCCACACACCGTCTTCTTGCACACCGCCAAAGATGGTCCTAAGCACCCGTCTCTCGAATACCCAGAGTGCTTGCAAGTCCTCCTCGAGCATTGTCCATGTTTCATGTCCGTAGAGGACAACCGGTCTTATAAGCGTCTTGTACATGACACATTTGGTGCGGTGGCGAATCTTTTTCGACCGCAGTTTCTTCTGGAGCCCGTAGTAGGCTCGACTTCCACAGATGATGCGCCTTCGTATTTCACGACTAACGTTGTTGTCAGCCGTTAGCAAGGATCCGAGGTAGACGAATTCCTCGACCACCTCGAAGGTATCCCCGTCTATCGTAACACTGCTTCCCAGGCGGGCCCTGTCGCGCTCGGTTCCACCCACAAGCATGTACTTTGTCTTTGACGCATTCACCACCAGTCCAACTTTTGTTGTTTCACGTTTCAGGCGGGTGTACAGTTCTGCCACCTTTGCAAATGTCCGGCCGACAATGTCCATGTCATCCGCGAAGCAAATAAATTGACTGGATCTGTTGAAAATCGTACCCCGGCTGTTACACCCGGCTCTCCGCATGACACCTTCTAGCGCAATGTTGAACAACAGGCACGAAAGTCCATCACCTTGTCTTAGTCCCCGGCGCAATTCGAACGAACTGGAGTGTTCGCCCGAAATCTTCACACAGTTTTGCACACCATCCACCGTTGCTTTGATCAGTCTGGTAAGCTTCCCAGGGAAGCTGTTCTTGTCCATAATTTTCCATAGCTCTACGCGGTCTATACTGTCGTATGCCGCCTTGAAATCAACGAACAGATGGTGCGTTGGGACCTGGTATTCACGGCATTTTTGAAGGATTTGCCGTACAGTAAAGATCTGGTCCGTTGTCGAGCGGCCGTCAACGAAGCCGGCTTGATAACTTCCCACGAACTCGTTCACTAATGGTGACAGACGACGGAAGATGATCTGGGATATCACTTTGTAGGCGGCATTAAGGATGGTGATCGCTCGAAAGTTCTCACACTCCAGTTTGTCGCCTTTCTTGTAGATGGGGCATATAACCCCTTCCTTCCACTCCTCCGGTAGCTGTTCGGTTTCCCAGATTCTGACTATCAGTTTGTGCAGGCAAGTGGCCAGCTTTTCCGGGGCCATCTTGATGAGCTCAGCTCCGATACCATCCTTACCAGCTGCTTTATTGGTCTTTAGCTGTTGAATGGCATCCTTAACTTCCCTCAAGGTGGGGGCTGGTTGGTTTCCATCGTTCGTACCACACGTTCGTCCGTCAAGATGTTCCCATGCTTATCCCGGCACATTTCGGCTCGCGGCACGAAGCCTTTGCGGGATGCGTTGAGCTTCTGATAGAACTTGCGTGTATCTTGAGAACGGCACAGCTGTTCCATCTCCTCGCACTCCGCTTCTTCCAGGCGGCGTTTCTTCTCCTGAAAAAGGCGGGTCTGCTGTCTCCGCTTCCGTCTATAACGTTCCACGTTCTGCCGGGTACCTTGCTGCAGCGCGACCGCCCGCGCTGCGTCCTTCTCCTCCAGGATCTGTCTGCACTCTTCGTCGAACAAATCGTTCCGTCGACTTCGACCCATATACCCGACGTTGTTCTCCGCTGCGTCGTTAATGGCTGCTTTGACTGTATTCCAGCAGTCCTCAAGAGGGGTCCCATCGAGCTCACCCTCTTCCGGCAACGCTGCCTCGAGATGTTGCGCGTATGCAGTGGCGACATCAGGTTGCTTCAGTCGCTCTAGGTCGTACAGCGGCGGTCGTCGGTACCGAACATTGTTGATGACGGATAGTTTTGGGCGCAGTTTAACCATCACCAGATAGTGGTCAGAGTCGATGTTAGCGCCACGATATGTCCTGATGTCGATAATGTCGGAGAAGTGCCGTCCATCAATCAGAACGTGGTCGATTTGTGATTCTGTCTGCAGTGGTGATCTCCAGGTGTACCGATATGGGAGGCTGTGTAGTAGGAAGTAGGTGCTGCGAATGGCCATATTCTTGGAGGCGGCGAAATCAATTAGTCGTAGGCCGTTTTCGTTCGTCAGCCGGTGGGCGCTGAACTTTCCAATAGTCGGTCTAAACTCCTCCTCTTGGCCAACCTGAGCGTTCAAATCTCCTATGATGATTTTGACGTCGTGGCTTGGGCAGCTGTCGTACTCACGTTCCAGCTGCGCGTAGAATGCGTCCTTATCATCATCAGTGCTTCCGGAGTGTGGGCTATGGACGTTGATTATGCTGAAGTTGAAGAACCGGCCTTTGATCCTCAACATGCACATTCTTTCATTGATCGGCCACCACCCGATCACGCGCCTTTGCATATCGCCCATCACTATGAAAGCTGTTCCCAGCTCGTGTGTGTTGCCGCAGCTCTGGTAGATGGTATGATTACCTCTAAACGTTCGCACCATTGATCCCTTCCAACAAACCTCCTGCAGCGCTACGATGCCGAAACCACGGTCCTTGAGCACATCGGCGAGTATGCGTGTGCTCCCGATGAAGTTGAGAGATTTGCAGTTCCACGAACCGAGTTTCCAATCGCTAGTCCCTTTTCGTCGCAGTGGTCTTCGCCGATGGTTCCGGTCCGTACTCTCTTGTTGATTGTTCGTTGCTTAAGATTTTTTAAAGGCTGGCTTGCAGGGCCTGACACCAAACCCCCTAAATTTCCGGAGGACCATTCCTCCTTATTTCCGATGGACCATGGTGCACAGTTTCACTTAGAGTCCCTCACTGGCACTCGGACGATGATCAGCCGCCCCTAACATGGAGAACAGACGCTGTTGTGAGCCGATCCTGACATGGAGAACAGACGCTCAATAAGATTTGCACCTCCGGAGAGGAGCAAACCCCCCCTTCCCTGTCAGCATACGACCATAGTTCCCACCGGGGTTGGTTACCCGATCTTCCCTAAGGTTGCTCGTATCCCGGCCAGCACCGCGGGGAGGTAGGGATAGGATTTGCTGGGTAAGAGGCTAAGGACCACGAGATGGGGTCTATTTTATTCCTTCAGGTACGCGAAGACCAATGGTACGCTTTACCCAGCATTTGCCGTGCCACGATTAAGGTAAAAATATATAAAAAGGTTTGAAAAGCTAATTGAGCATATAAAGAATAGTAATGATGTTCCATGTATCTGATGAATATCAAACATTTTTTGTTCAACTATCCAAATGTATTTCTTGTGTCTCGTAGAATTACAGAAGTGATAAAGTGTCAGCTACGGCACAAAATAGTGTGGGAGAGTTGCACATGTAGGCTAACCAACCATTGCCAAGATTTGAAACGCTTTTACACCAGGTTGGTTGGCTGCGCTGTAGTCCGTTCTAAGTTACAGCGACATCGCTCCGCTCGTTGCTCCACACAACCGCTCCGGCTGCTGGTTGTGGGTGGTTCTGTGCGGTCTGGCCACGGTAGCGGGCGAACGAAATTTATGTTTGTTGTTGGGAAATTCAACTCGTAAATCATGCAAAAGCAGAGAAAACCCCGGCTGCGACAGGAAGCTGCAGCTGCACACTTTCCGGATTCCACCGATGGTCTTCGTTGTCGTCGCCACTGAACCCTACTGTGTGGCTGCTTCACTGCTATGGATGTAGACTACAGCTGCAAACAATAGTTTAGATGTGTGCGGTTGGAGGTCCATACTTTGGAACGTAGATGCTGCCGAGTTGTTTGCTGGGTGGTTTTGTCGAGATGAATTCGAAATTATACTGTAACTTGCGTAATTAAATGGTAGTTTGCCGTTCTTGGAGGAGTAGGTACAAGGGCAAGGTGGCAAATTTTCTGGTCGAAAGTGATTATCTGCTGGCAGAAGTTGGATTTAAGTTTTGCTGTTGAAATCCGGGACAATGAGCTGGCTTCATTTAATGAAACTAGAACCGGTGATAACGTTGGAGCACTAAGAGTGTATGCACGATGGTTATTATTTTTTAGCTTTTGCGACCACATGATTTCAATAGCAACAAATTCGTTCACATAAGCCTCTAGAGTATGTTAATAGCTCAATTTACTTCAGGTACTGAAACCAGACAGGACAGGACAAGTCTGTTGTTGTTGACTTAAACGTAAAACGAACAGAAATGCTCTGTAGCTTTATTTGTATGAAATCAAATACTTCGTATGCCTCAAGCATATCACTGGATTCCATATAATTTCATCAATATCATTTCATCTCTCATGCCAACGGTACACTTCATAAACGTACCAATAAAACATGTATGTTAAAATAGATCTATGTCGCATCCCTTTTTGATACCATATCTTTCCTAAACTACTAGAATTCCACAAATACCAAACTGATTGTACAAATATTTCATGTCACCACCAGTGCCATTTTTCCCCCAGCTCTAGCCCTTGATCTTTCCCCGGAAAATGCACGACCAGCATCAGAACAATTGAAAATCACAAGAGCCCGACTGGGCTCCATTCCACCAACTAAACTATAGCGTTACGGCGCGCAATCGGGTTCTTCCATCATGGTGTGAAATTTCGGACAATAAAATTAAGTCGTAAAGATAAATTAATTACAGCGATCGTAAAAGATGCGGTCCTCTGATTGCTCCCAGATAGGCCGGGATAATCGTGAATCCTCTCGGGGAATGTCGCTCCGTCCTGGCTTAGTGGTTTCGACAGGGAACGACGCAGCGGTAAAACTAAACGTCAAATAGAGGATATATGATGTCGGGTCATGTAGGCAAATATCACCGACGGGGTTTGGGAGGATGCTCGGTTGTAAAAAGTGAAAATTGTAATACGGTACATGTGGCATGATTTTGCAGGATAATATAAGCTGGAACGTATAATGCGAATGGACATATCATTGTTCCACGTGAGCGAAAGCAGGTTTACCTTGAGGCGAGGTTACTCGAATTGATGAATATGAAAATGCAGAAGAGCTTTGCGCACGTAAAAGAAAATTCAAATTACATGATATGTGAAAAATTGTGCATCCTTTTTTCCTAGAATTTTCGCCTCTGTTCAGTTTCCTTGTTAGGAGTTTTCAAATAAAATGAAAGTATGAGCTAGAATATGGAAACATATTCAATGGATTGTTACTAGAGAGGGGCTTTTTTCGTCAGACAAACTTTTTTTTGCAATTCCGGATCATGAAATATGCGTGGATTGTAGGGGAAATGTTCCAATCTCAATCTCACTGTACATATATCCATCTCATCGCTAAACAAAGAAATACGGCACCAAATTTCTTTTTGTCAACATGCGTGCTCACTGCTAAAAAAAATCACAAAAATAATAATCAAACCAAATTCCTTTCCATTGCTTTGTTTTTGACGGGATGGAAATAGGAGCTATGAGATGAAATGGCGAACCGTTCCCCTAGTTCATTTTAAAGTTATTACTCAAAAGCTCTAGCTTTCCACAATTGGCCACTAGGTGCTATAACAAACGCCAACATTCACGCCAGAAAAAATGTTTATTTTAATATTTTAATGTTCTCTTTCTCTTCCGTATACGTGTGAAATACGCTACAGTTTTGTTGAAAAATACTATGCAGGTAAAATTGATGGCACCCGTATGTGAGGCGCTTCAAGGTTTCAAGTGGCCTCGATCTGTCGGAATTATGCACAGTTGAATGTCAACGCAACAATGCTAAAACAGTTCCGGATACATCTGGACTTACTAGCCTTAATTACCTGAGAAACTTCTGGAGGAATTACCCGAAGAACATTTAGGAGAAATCCTGCAAAAACTTCCGGAGGAATTCCTGACGGAGCTTCCCGAGCAATTTCTGGAGAAACTTTTGGAAGAATTCCTGAACGAACATTAGAACGAATTCCTGGGATTTTTTAGAGGAATTCGTGAAGGAACTTCCAGAGAAATTCTGAACAGACTACTGGGGGAACTTTTGAAAGAACTTCCGGAAAAAATCCTAGACGAACGTGGAATTTTGGGAAGAATTTTTGGAGGAATGCTTGGAGGCAGTTAAAGAGGAATTCCTGGAGAAACTACAAAAAGTCCGAATCGCTCGAGAAAATTTCGGAGAAATTCCTTAAGAAACTCACGAAGTAACTTCTGGAGAAATTCCTGAAGGAACTTCCGGAGGTATTCCTTATGCAACTTCTGGGTAAGTTCCTTGGGGATCTTCTCCGGAAATTTCATCGAGAATCCACATGGAAACTCCTATTCTCAGGAATTCTTTTGGTTATTTCCGCGCATAATTTTTTGAGAAATCGTCATATTTTTAAAACATTTTTTAAATGCGAAATGTAGCAAGTTTTGTAAGTTTTGCATCTACACGTTGAAATGGTTCGATACCAGCAGTCTTCACGAAAACATGAGCGGCGCTGAGCTTGAGTGCAGTTTTTGCAAGTTCATCCCGAGCGCGCGTTCTCCTTCAAGCTCGTGTTCACCATCAGCATCGAACATGGGTGCGAAAAATGAACGCGGTGCGGCTCAGCTCAGGCTCGAGCTCAAGTTCAAAACTTGGGCTGTGTGTTCAGGCTGTGTGCTCATCCAGCATGCTGTGTGCTCAGACTGTGTGCTTAGGCTGAGAACTGAGGCTGTGAGAATAGGTTTTGGACCAAGCGCGATGCTTTACGATTATGCGGCAGTGCATTGCGGCACGTTTCGCATTCGCCATAGTTGAGCGGCATAGCAAAAAAAGATGAATCGGAGTTGGTAGATGAAAACAAGTTGTGCTTTCAGCATTTGCATTTGCGTGCGTCAAAAGAGAAAACAGTACCCATTCTGCGTGGCCCTTTAGTATGCGAAAAGCAAGCGTGTTATGTTTTATTGTTGAAAATAATCCTAAACGTGAAGCAAACTAACTTTAACATGAAAATTTAGTGTGTTAGCAAAGATTGTACATAACATTATTGTTTCTATCCTGTTTCATTAAAAAAAAATAAACTCAATTGGAGAAACAAATGAAATATAAAATCTAATTAAAATCTAAAATCTAAAAAAATAAAAACATAAAAAGTGTACAATAAACGGATTAGTTAATTGATTGCCACTCTAGGTCCAGTCTAGAGTGTTTTCGTGAGGGAAACATTTTCGACGCCCTGTGTGTTTTCTACATAAGATACACAAAACACATGTATACAATGGCAGGCATAGAAAAGCCTCAATTATAACGGTTCCTTTAAATGCTAATAGGGAACACTTAGTTCAAAACAGGTCAAGTTGCAGTTGAAATGTAGATCCATTGAAGAAGAAATGTTTCGATATTGTAAACTGTGTGTCAACTTATTTTGTTTTCCACAAACCCTCAACAAATTGTGTTGAACATATAGAATTGTTTTTTTCTATAGCAGGTAGATACATAGTAAAGTACGTGAGTTAAAATTGATGCATTAGTTGTTCAATAATTTCGATTTCACACGGAGGCTTGGCTTATATAATCGAGAATTGAATACTTCATTGTTGATTATCGCATTGCCAAAATATGTACATACATTTCCATCACAAGTAGAGAGAAATCCCTCAGTGCCGGACAACTTAGTCACATTACGTAAAATTCTATAAATTTCGGGTTCTGCGATAGGTACCTTTTATACACAAAATATACGATCCATATATGATTATTCGAACATGATTTCCGATGATGTACTTTGATAATGACTGAAGGTAAAAAAATCACGGATTACCAAATCGTCCTCCAATATCGTAAACTTGAGCGGCATAGGGAAGCAACCGAAAGATTTTTGAAATTCTCAACAAGTCTAAAAGATATTCAATTAAAAATGGTTAGAAGTACGGGGTTGGACTTTCCTTATGCTTATGTTTTTCGTAGAATGTCCTTTTACTCTGTCATTGAGGATATTTCAAATATCTACGCGCATAATAAGATGATAAATAAGTTCCTTTTTACTTTTACGAACAAAGTATCATCGAACCATTGAAATTCAATTATATGAAAACTAGAGTTTCAACACCAAAATGCTAAGCCTAGCCAACCAAGCAATGTATGTTGATTGTAACCGATGTTTTTTACCGTGCTCAAAGCGGCGCTCACAGCCGCGCTGAAAACATCAATGTTCGAGCGCCGCTGTGAGCGCGGTGCAAAACATGAGCATCCAGCCTACGCTAGGGTTCATGCTCATTTTTACGAGTGCACGTTCGAGCCCGAAGCGAATGTTCATTCGAGTGCTGCAGCACGGATAAACATTTGCGCGGGGCTGCACCTTGAAGACTGGATACCAGAGTTTGAATCCAAAGGAGAATAAGAAAATCTCTCACTTATCATGTCTGTATACACTCTCGACAGGTAGCATATCGTGAGAGACGTTTTTCGGTATAGCTTTTACAATAATGAACTGATTCGGGTACACCCCATGATAAATGTCTTTCAATAAGCCCCAATTGCGGGAGCAGCGGCCCTGAAGATGCATTTCAACTTGTTTTTCACAGCTGTGAGAAAAAAAAATGGTCCATAACATGAAATGAGCGAGAACAAAGCGTTTTATCAAACCCCATTAGTGGGGACCGCCTATCCGAATCAGTTTTTTTTTCAACTTGTATACAAGGGCGATAGTTTTGTTTTTCATGGCTTGTTATGATTCGAAAAGGTTTTTGCCTCTCTTTTATCGTTGTTCGTTATCTATTGAGAGCGATTTCTGCAAACCCTGTTTGATACTCTTGTTTGCATTAGTAAAAACATCGAAAAAGCTTAAGGGGTGCATTTTGGACTATTCTACTCTATTTGTGGAGCTGCTTCGTTGCTAGTACCACTTTGGGTCCTCCTAAGCCTGGTAACCTGGCTTACAAACCTCGCAGTCAATAACTGTGGAAGTGCTTAATAAACACTAAGCTGTGAGGCGGCTCTGTCCTAGTGTGGGGATGTAATGCTAATAAGAAGAAGAAGAAGACCTTGCCATATGTCCTGCAAAGCTGGAATGTGCCGTTCTGGCCCTTGAGCCCTCTGGTCTTCTGCCTTAAAAAAAGGGGGGCATACTGTATGTTCAAATATCTCAGCCGTCTTTCAACAGATTTTGAAGATTTTGGTATCAATCGATCGACGAACTCTTAACGACGATTTTGCTCAACTATTAAAACAATTGATTAAAAGCGCTAATCTATTGAAAAATTTAATTTCGCCAGGTACTACATATCAAACATCGGTAAACCGTGTTCCGTGTGTTCGCAGGAACAGTAGTCAAAATCGTGCAACTGTGCTGGGATCTACTCCTCAGTTCTATCTTGATTGCACGGAGAGCGGACACGTGGGCCACACAGTATTGTTGCAACGATGATGATAGCAGTAGTCCCAGCAGAAAGTGGATCATCGACCCAATGCTATCGCACATGCCCCCAGCCTGCTGTGCACTTCTTGACGGATTCAACTTGCACGGGTTCTTCCAAATCAATACCAACTTGAATCGCAACGATCGCTTACTGGATCTCGTCTTAGTGAACGACTACGCTTTGCCGAGCTCAACTGTTTCCTTGCCGCTTGAGTCGTTGGTTGATCTTGACGCTGACCACCCCGCCCTAACTTTGTCATTAAATTTGCCTTCGCCTATAGTGTTTGAACAGTCTCCCGAAAACTATTCATTGGATTTTCGGCGGACCGACTACAGTGCACTGAGCATCGCGCTTTCTGAAATCGATTGGCAAGTTATTGAAACATCCAGTCATATCAACGACGCTGTGGATTACTTCTGTAACAAGGTAGAAGAGGCAATTTTCCATGTTGCATGAGCTCGCAGACCTCCACAAAAAACCGCCATGGTCTAACTCTCGTTTACGGACACTAAAGCGAGAACGATCAGCTGCTCTCCGAAAATACAGTAGTTCACGATCAACTTATTACAAACGACTATTCAATGTTGCTAGCCAGTGCTACCGTAACTATAACCACTCTCTGAACAATCGGTACGTGAAGCGAACGGAAGCTAGTCTTCGTGCTAATCCCAAAAGATTCTGGTCATTCGTGAACGAGAAGAGGAAAGAATCAGGACTGCCATGCTCAATGTTTCTAGGAGACACGACGGCCAACAATGAACGCGAGAAATGCAATCTATTTGCACGTCATTTCCAACGCGTTTTCAACGCATTTTCCGCATCTTCAGACTTCAGTGCAAGTGGACGATGCAATGCCAGGCGATGTCTTCAACTTCGAACTTCCCCGCATTACAGCTGACATGGTGATAGCAGCAACGCAGAAATTGAAGCTATCGTTCGCTCCAGGTCCCGACGGAATACCCGCATCCGTGCTAAAGCTATGCAAAGACGTTTTGAGCCAACCATTAGCAATGCTATTTAACCTGTCAATTCAGCGTAGTGAGTTCCCGACACACTGGACATTTTCCTTCATGTTTCCGGTTCACAAAAAAGGAGACAAACGCGATATTGCAAACTATCGGGGAATTACTTCCTTGTGCTCTTGCTCCAAGTTATTTGAAATAATAGTGGATTATTGAGTATTTAGGTGTTGCAAAAACTACATCGACAAAGATCAACACGGGTTCTACCCGAAGCGTTCTGTATCCACGAATTTGATACAGTTTACTTCCTCCTGCTTACGGAGCATAGACTTAGGTTGGCAGGTTGATGCTGCATACATGGATTTGAAGGCAGCGTTCGACACAGTTGACCACGGAATTCTGCTTGCCAAACTGGAGAGACTCGGAGCATCTTCAAGGAGCGTAGACTGGTTTAGATCCTACTTGCGAAACCGTTCAGTCAGCGTAAAAATAGGTTGTTCGGAATCCCAACTGTTTGTCAATAATTCTGGAGTCCCGTAAGGCAGTAATCTTGGGCCTCTTCTATTTTCTATTTTCATAAATGACGCCTCCCTGTTGCTACCTCCTGAATGCCGCTACTTATTCGCAGACGACACAAAAATAGTCAAAATAGTAAAATGTTACTCCGACTGCTATTTTTTACAAAACATGATAAACATCTTTGCTGAGTGGTGCTCAAGAAACTTGCTAAGACTAAGTATCGAAAAATGCAACATTATCTCGTTTCATCGGAAAAAATCAGCCATTCACATTCGACTACGTCCTCAATGGACATACTCTTCTTCGGGTTCAGCAAGTTAAGGACCTTGGTGTTATTCTGGACAGTGCCCTCACATTCCGTGTCCACTATAACGATATAGTGACCAGAGCTAATCGTCAACTTGGCTTTATGTTCAAAATCGCTGATGAATTCAGGGATCCGATGTGCCTCAGGTCTCTCTATTGCTCGATTGTGAGATCTTTATTGGAATAGAATGCTGTTGTTTGGTGTCCTTTTCAAGCCAATTGGATTGCTCGAATAGAAGCCGTTCAAAAAAAATTGTGCGGTATGCACTACGCTTTATTGGTTGGCGTGACCAATGGAATTTGCCACCGTACGAGGAGCGATGTCGTCTTTTGAGAATCGTTTGTTTGCAGGAAAATTGCTCACAGGTGACATCGATTGTCCAGCATTGCTGGCCCAAATTCAGATATACGCACCAGAAAGACCGCTTCGTCATCGTAACTTTCTTTTTCTGGAATCGAGGAACAGCAATTATGCTTTGAACGAGCCCGTCCGTGCAATCTGCCATGAAATAAATAATTTTTTTTCATACTTTGACTACAATGTTTCTGCTGACGTGTTTCGACAACGACTACTAGAAGTTTTCCGTACCGCCGGACGTTACCAAATAGATTTCGAATAGAATAAGTCATATTCATTGAGACAATCATTGTCAGTTGGATAGTAAACAAACAAATAACAAATAACAAATAAAAAATCTAGTGGCCGTCGCAAACAGCAGCAGCACCCAAGGGAAATCATCACGCAGTGTTCGGACCAACATTTGGTTGCTGTCAGTGATTAGAAGACGCTTTGTGAAATGAAAATCGATTCTTTTCAGGACCAACATTTCATGAGAAGAAAGGGTTGATTACAAAAATGGCGTCGGTTGCGATCCCGGGACATCAGTGGTGGTACTGAAAATGTTTTCTAAATGGTGGCTTTTTAGCGAAAAATTATCGAGTGACTGTCGGACAGCAGCAGCAGTCAAGTGAAATTTTTAAGCAAGGTTCGGACTAACGTTTGGTTGCTGTGAGTGATGAGAAAGGCGTTTTGTGGATTGAAAATCGATTCTATTCAAAACTAAAAGCCAAAACAAATTTTCTTCAAAGCGCAAATCATAATCGTTTGGCGATGGCAGAAAGTTGCCTCCGGTAGCTAAATCCCAAGCACTCGTCTAACTCGCTGCAAACATTTATTCGCATGGATGGGGTGACGTACTCTATGGATCTTCCTTAAGACGAGAGGATGATTTTGAAGGAGTTGAAAGAGCAGGAGGTTTACTATATGAAGGCGGACACAGAAAGCGCAGTAGACAAAGAGATGATGACGTTGAAAGATTGAACAGATGACGATGAAAGTCAACGGAGGACCATGCACGCATTTGAGAGTGGACCCGCTATCAGAGCCAATCAGACTGACGGACAAATAGTAACATAGTGTAAAGAATATGGATAGTTTTATCAGTGGGAACCCCTACCAAATACTTGGCCAAATAACTAGTCAATAACTGAGGAAATGCGAATAGAAAATAGAATACTAAGTTGAAAAGCGGGCCAAGTTCCAGTTGGAATGTACAATCATAGAAGAAGAATAAGAAGAAGAAGATATCTTGAGGTTAACACGATGATACTTTTATACTTCTATTTAAATTTACAACCCGAAAACATTTCAGACCGAACCGGGAATCGAACCCAGCCATTCTCAGCATAATCTTGCTTTCAAGCTGCGCATTTTACCGCACGGCTAAGGAATAAGCATATGCGGTATTTCGAAAAATTTCGTTTCAGGGTGTTCGAAACGAAATTCCGCGGAATTTCGCGGAATTTGAGCATGGCGGAATCTGATTTCTTGATTTCGTTTCGTTTCGTAAAATTAAAAAAATTTCGTTAGAAAAAACAAGCTTCTAACGAAATTTAACGGAATTCCGCGGAATTTCAAAACAAATTTAAACTTGAGCCATACTTTATATTAAGGTACACTGGGGGAAGTGGAAAAGGAAAAATCGATAGTGCATGTTTGAATTAGTGTAAAACCAGTTTAAATGATCTAAATGCGTTCAATCAAAATGGGCTATCAAAAACAGTCAATTTTGCACCAACTGTGTGGTAATTCATACCATTTTGGTCGCTTGAAATTTATGGAAATGGATTTTAAAATTAGGAGTTGTTTTTCCACTTACCCTAGTGGGATGGGGTAAGTGGAAAACCCATGTTACCTTGACCTTCAATAGTGATGAGTAGTTACATATAACTAAAATCAATACGATAATTGTTCTGAGTATCTTTTGTGGAATAATTTCGTTACCTTAACGGAATAGATCCTCAAGGAATTCTCGTAATAGCTAGGTGAGGGCTCGTTTTGCCTTCTCGAACACTAAGTGTACGTAAAATCTATATGTTCGCCCCAAAGATGAACTTTTTAAAGGAAAAATGGGACTTACAGGGTTATAAACTAAACAACTAAGTTTAACGAATTGAGATGATGTCTGTATGTGCGTATTTGTATGTATGTGTGTGCGCAAAGCACGTACAAAATTATCAACTATTCTTAAGCATTTGTCCTTAAACAATTTGTTCAAATAAAATTGCATTCAACGGCGAAACTTGCTATGAATAAAAATTAATGTGAATTATACAATATATTTACCTATCAGTGCTATTTTTAACTTTCTTATACCTTTTTTTTCCATATGTAAAACATGTGAAAACATTAGTCCAATCACCACTGAAATCACAATGATAACAAAGAAGGAACATATTAAGATTCACAGCTATCAAAATAAATCCTTGAGGGAAGAAAAATAATGCGTAATTAGAACATTATCCACTTCCCCCGCAGTGTTTGATACCTGGGGTAAGTGTAAAATCTTTGAATTATTTGCTTTCTTGATACAAACCACTACCAATTGAAAGGGATTAGTTTAATTGTATTATAATGGACACCTGTGATACTAATTTACTTGAAAAAAGAACAATTGGTGCAAATAAGAATTGATTTAATGATTGCAAATAACCACTTTTCGCGAAACCTAAAATTACAGTTCAAGCGTTAACTGTGTTAGTGTATGTATTATACAAATTTCAACATAGTATTAGTGTGAGCATCAAAGTATAATCTTGCATAATGTTATGATGTGGTAAAAACTGTAAAATATGTACAATTCCAATTTTTCGAATCGATTTTTACACTTACCCCCTTTTTCCACTTCCCCCAGTGTACCTTATCAAAAAATTTGGGTGCGCCGCTGAACTAAATCATAAAGCTGTTTTTAAATCTTTATGTCATACAATTTTTTTCTGTTAACGCTTACTGTATAATGTCGACAAATACGTATTCAAAAATCTAACAGAAAACGAAATGTACCTTTAACTATCCTATCCTATTTTTTACAAATGTGATCCGACTCAATAAGTAAATAGAGTGTACATGTTATCAGATATGAATCAGATCAGTATAACTTTGTCAAAGCGGCAAAGCCGTGGCGTGGATTCATAGGGCCCTTGTGAAGTCTTTTTTGACGCCTTTTTCTTATTAAAGGTCGATTTCTTCACCTTTGCTTAGGCCTCAAACTAGGGGCCTCATTGCGCATCTCCTTTCGATAGCTCTTTCGTATAACAGTTTTGATGGTTTGTTCGTTTCGAGTCAAGATTCGCAATACCACTCCAAGTTTAAGCGCAGGAGAATGAACCGCTTAAGTGTAGGAAGGCATAAAGGAAAACAAAATGCATTTGGGTCATTTGGCCGAAAGGATTGTTTAGCCGAAAGGGTCATTTGTCCGAAAAGGTCATTGAGCCGAAAAGGTCGTTTGGTTGAAAGTTTCATTTGGCAGAAAGGGTCGTTTGGCCGAAAAGGTTGTTTGACCAAAAGGGTCATTTGGCCGAATAGGTAATATGAAAATTGACAAATTAGGAATGAGAAGAGGGACGTCTCAATTCTCACTATTCATTTATCTCTTCTCACTGTAAAAAGTGAGAAGCGAGACGTAGTAAGCGAGTAGTGAGACGTCTCACTTCTCACTCCTAATTTCTTACTTGTGAGATGTCTCACTTCTCACTCCTCATTTTTCTTTTCTCACTGTAAAAAGCGAGAAGTAAGAAACGAGGAGTGAAAAGTGAGAAGTCTCTCTTCTCACTTCTCATTTTTTTCTTCTCGCTGTGAAAAGTGAGTAGTGCGAAGTGGGTAGTGAGACGTCTCACTACTCACTTAGTACTACTCACTTTTTACAGCGAGAAGAGAGAAATGAGGAGTGAGAAGAGAGTCGTTTCTCTTCTCATTCCTAATTTATCTCTTTTCAAATGACCTATTCGGCCATATGACCCTTTTGGCCAAACGACCCTTCCGACCAAAAGACCCTTTCTGCCTAATAACCCTTTCGACCAAATGACGCTTTCTGCCAAATTACCCTTTCGGCCAAATGACCAATTCGGCCACACGACCCTTTCGGCCAAATAACCCTTTCGGTCAAATGACCTTTTTGGCCAAACAACTTTTTCGATCCAAAGACCCTTTCGGCCAAACGACCCTAATGGCACAAATCTCCCGAATTGAGATGAACGTGCCCCTGGAGCCGGCGTTCTGATCGGTCAAATAACTTTCGGCCAGATGGGTTTCGGCCAAATGACCCTTCCCCGAAATATACATACAGCCCCCGAGATTTGAATATACATTTTGTGAAATTATTTGACTATTTGCACAATATGAGTGCGAAATCGATCATGTTGCTGCTGGTCACGGGACGGCAGATAGTCCGGGAGAACGCGAACTTCGTTCACAATAAATATTTAGTCGTTTATCAAGGCGGCTTCACATACATTACTTTTTCAACTAATCATCAATTCCTTTCCTGTGGCGCTCACGGAGATGCAAAGCATTCGTGGGTCTCTTATACCAATTGACTGTAAGGACGTGACCGGCATCGTCATTGATCATGGATTGGAAACTGCTCAAACTCATATACAAGGACAAACAGACAAAAAACTAGTAAGTTTATAAGACTATGGGTCTCCGAGCCTCCTATAAAAAGTTTGAATTTAGAAGGAAATGATAGCCTTTTGGTACAACTTTTTGTATGAGAAAGGAAACATGATTTCTTCATACGTGGCAAACTGCTGCCGTTAAAACTTTGCGATCACATTTGCGAAATACATATCGTTATGCATTTGAGAAAAGTACACATGATCGTGCACAGGAATTTATGCTATTATAAATTCTCTATCTGCCTGCACATACGCCTGGAAGATGTGGATAAATGTTTACTTAGTTGGGGTTAGCTCAATACCATAAAACCACGCTGATGAGAAAATAATTTTTAAGTGAAATAAGGTTTTTAACAGAATTTGAATCCATATACGAAAAATCCCACTATTTCTATATTGTTACTAGCGAAAGAAACCCAGCTTTGCCCGGGTGTTGCAAATGTCACAATGCACTATTTGCAGCACCGCACTCTAGATCAATTTCCGTGCATTTGTTTTGTTTTCCTCAACAGCTGACCCAAATTTGTATTCTAATGTTTTTTTTACATTTCCCCGTCAAATCTACCAACTTTTTGTATATACAAACCTTGCGGATCCCAAAACGAATCGATCAGGGAAAAAATATTGCAAATCGGTCAACCCGTTCACGAGTTAAATCGTCAGGAAGGAAATCTTAACTCATTTTTATTATATGGAAGAAGATATGCTTGCTGATATAAAATCGAACTGATATCAAATTGAACATATTCAGGAGCACACACTCCACAAGGATTTCTTTTGAAAGCGGCACAAATTCTGGGGAATCGCCTTATCGCAATTAGTTTATAAACGGCAACGCAGCGATTTATCATAGCCTGTTTCTTCTGTTATTATAACTATATTGGTCGCAAGATAGTTATTTGACTTCGAAAAAGTGAAATCAGAATTGCATACGTAATGTAGGTAGTAAAACCAATTCAATAAAAAAAAATCCGCGGATAAAAATAAAATTTCGTTTCGTTTCGTAAAATTTCGAATTGAATGCACCTTGATTTTGTATCGTTTCGAAGTCTCGAAAGCAGAGTGTAAAATAATCGAATTTTTTTGGTGAAGTCCACCTTTCTTCACTTGTCAGCTCACTTCCAGACACATTCATAGTCGGCTCTGGACTGTCAATATTCGGTTGAATATTAGTCATTGAATATTTATGCACATTTTAGAAATTGATAAATTATCTGAAATCTGAACACGTTTCAAATGAGTAAAGTAATTTGTCACATAAGACTGAATCTGATTTTCATCCGCGAGGCACTTTCAACGGTAAACATCAACACAAACACTGCTAATTATGTTTTTTCTGCACATAGTAAGCACACTCAGTGACAGTCGAACGAATGAATTGGTGGAGTAGTCGTCTGACTATGTCATTCTATGTTTTGAATATTCATGCGATGTTTGTCAAAATTCGGACCGAAGTTGCTTCATGAAGATGAATATTTTAGGCTCTGCTCGAAAGTAAAATTAGATTTCGTTTCGTTCCGTTTCGAATCAACTAAGACATTTTAAATTTCGTTTCGTTTCGTTTGGAAAAAGTGCCACTGCCAAAGTTGCAATAAAGGAAATCTCTAGTCCGCTTTGTGGTGTGAAAAGAAAAAAAATATTCAAATTGCAGGAAACAACTCCGTACTGCACTGAAACATATATACGATGGATGTATTTTTTTCTGCAGGGTTGTTAGAAGTACACATCCAAAAATTGTGTGAACCTTCGCGTGATGCATATTTAAAGTCTACTACAAACGTACTACACATAAAGTTTCACTTCAGAACTGCGTGCTGACTGCCACTGCCATCATCACACACCTAACCGGCACCAAGAAGAACAAACCTCCAGAAAAAAACGCAGCGACATCTATATCTAGAGCGAGCATATATTCTGATGTAAATTCATCTTAATTCAAAAAACAAACCATACATAAATTATAAGACAAACATGTGTTTTTGCTAGTTTTCCCAGTTTGGTGCCTCTCTCAGTCGGTCGTCGGTTTACCCGCCCGACCTCCTCTTTGTTCGGCGTACCACACTGAGTCGCAAACCCCTCATTCCACGTTAGGCACACACACCGCACCGTGAGAATCAGTCAGTGACGAATTTTCCCCAAAGTTGGGTGGCCAACACCGACAGGAGCAACAACACCCGAGCACCCAATTGGACCCGTTGTTGGTTTTAATTCTCATTTGTCGGTTTTAGTCATTCGATGTTACCCCGCTTCCTAGCTTCTAGAAGAGAAAGCAGTTCGATAAAAAAAAGGAACGATTCTGGAAGGAGCAGCCGAGCGCCCTCTGATTGTGGTAGGAGAATATTTAACTCGTTCGTTGCATAAATATAGGGGATTGAAGGTGCAGGAGGGAACGAACGCGTCAGCATACTTTCCGGCACTTTTTGCGCTCGACATTGTTGGGTTTATGGCTTTATACCTTCTATATGAATATATATCGTGCGTCGGGAAGTGTGGAAATGGAGGCGAGCGTGTTTGCAGAATAAGGCACGGAACCCGAAAAGTGCAAACGAACGCAGAACGGTCATACATTCCGCACATATGCTCTTTCAGGTTTCGTTGACTGGCCGATGATGATGACGACAACGACGACGGTTAGCTTCAGAGTCCGGTCCAGGCTGAAATCTGTAGTCTCGCGTCTCGTTTCACGACCAGGATGTGAGCAACATCCAAGCAACAAAATGGGACTTTAACATGCGATAGTAGATGAATGTGAGTTCGTTTACACTTGGAGGGTGAAAGTGTGATTGGCTTCTGCCTAAATTTGATTTTTGAGGTTTGTCAATCATCATGGCAAGAAATTTTGTTCCTTTTAAGAGATTTGAGTTTTATATTTTTTGCCGAGCGAACAACCTAGAATGGTATAAAACGCAAACCAACAACAGTGAGGGCAAGACGAAACGACACTAGACGCTAGAGTTTCCATTTCCCGGCCATTTTTGTTGTCCCGGGATTCGGGATGAACTTGTTCTTCTATCCCGGGAAATCCCGGGATCCCGGGATTTTTTGATGGTTCCTTAGAAAACTTTTTTTTTTATTGTAGGAGATTGCGACTGGTAGAATGGATATTTTGACTTTGGCTTTCTCAGTCTAATTTAATTAAGACGGCTAGTTTGGCATAGCCCGACGTTTCGGTCCCGTGTTTTGGACCTTTTTGAATGAATGTCTTAACTGGGTAGTTGGAGCTTCTTGTAGTTGCATTACACATTTTATATTAAAAATTAATTAGAAGACAATATTCACTGCACATAGACACAACAGCTTATCCCTTGAAAAAGGTCCAATACACGGGATCGAAACGTCGGGCTATGCCAAACTAACCGGCTTTATTAAATTAGACTGAGAAAGCCTTTTTTTTTTATTTCAAAACGTTTTTATTCAATGTTTAGGGGTAAAGTTTTGTAAAATGGAACTGAATTCAATTTTAATTTGAATCGATTCTTTCGAAAAAAAAACGACTTAAGAGCAAACAATATTGAACATACGGGAGTAAAACCGTGTAGCGAGCTGGATCGTCCTGGAATCCTGAAAGTAATTCATAGTAAGCCATGATAATTCAGTACAACAAAATAATTGAAAGTCAGCCTGAACTATCTAGTTAAAATAATTTGCAATTTTGTAACCGTCGGTTACAAATCCTACTTGTAGCTCCACCACAAGTTCCATTTTCCCGAATTCATTATCCCAATTTCGACCCAATACACCCTTTTGGAAAGTTATTCAACTATGAGCATCGCTTCATCAATGACATGGGTGGAGTGATAGAGCGTATAAATGTCAATACTGCCCGTTGTGAGTGGCCACGCATAATCAAGCAGTTTGAGCAACGGAGCAAAACATTACCCCGCTCATTTTGAATGACATGCAGATGGAGCGCGGGTGAAATCATGCAATAGGGTGCGCAACAATAAAATTAAACATAAAAATTGGACATTGTAATTGTTCAATGTTTATACCTAGAAAAGTATAAAAGATGGAATGTCGAATGTGAATGTTCTCTTTTTGCTGTGGATTCTTGTACGTAATAGTAGTGCGCGCGTGTGTAAATGTTATTTAATTTTGAGGTTAGTTTGTTAGTACCTCGTTTTAGTGGAAGTGTTATTAATTGTTTATTGTTTCTCTAGATTGTTATTTGTTTAGTACAAACATGCAAGTTAGTACGGATTAAAATCACCACAGTCTAAAACGGTGATTATTAGTATGGTTAGTTATTGTTAAAGTTAATAATTACTTAAAACTAATGTTAGTAAATTATTGTAGAACACGAATTAAAACCCAAGAAAAAGCAAGTGAACAAACAAAACAAACAAAAATACCAACAAGAAAAAGGTAAATGATTTGTTAAAATGTGAAAAAGTTAGAGGCTAAGTGAGAGGACGTCACAAGGGGTCTAATGTGTTGTGGTTAGGTCCAGCGGGCCTTTTTCTTTTGTTTGTGGCCTTTCTGTGGCAGAATACTATTTCCGGAACTCCCGGACGCATAGTGAACCAGACCCAGCCAGAAAAAGTCTGAGTGAACGTCCAATCCAGGCCCTCGTTCGGTGTCAGCGACGACGCCATCTTTCTCCGACCATCTGCCGGCCAGAGCCGGTTCAATCCCGTCGACCGTTGTGCGACGACGCCATCTTTAATCCCATCATCCTCCGGCCAAACCCAGTGTGCCAAGACGCCATGACGAACCACAACGCGTTCCGATGGGCGGCCTGATCAACCGCTCGTCGACCTCCGTGGCCACCATCCGGCCAACCAGACCACCAAACAGCAACTAAACCGCAAGTAACCCACCCCCCTCTCATGTGACGATGTGACCAAATAAACCGGTATTGTTAATTTGAATATTAGCCTCGTATGTTCAGACAGAGGAAACCCCGGTTAATGATATTTCCACTAAATTTCGCTTTTGCTCGTTATTCCCGGTTTCGAAAGGAACCGTCAAGCCTCGACGTCCTTGTGATTCGCAAGTGAATCAGACTTTGCATTTAGACCCCCCCCCCCCTTCTAGGTTTCATCGTTGTTTCATAGCCCTATTCATAATCAAGTACTAAGTACTGTTCCTGCCTAGTATGTGTACCCCCTGCCGACAAGTGGCGATGTTTATGCTCAAAATCATAGCAATAACGACCCTGTAGATTCAAAACCCAAAGTCCTTGAGCAGGCAAGTTTCAATTTTTCTCCTCGATACCGTGTAATTGGATGTCCTAAGTTTGATTCATGCTGTCCGAAATTAGAATCAATCAAATGCCGGAAATTTTCATTAATCACAAATCTTATACGCAAGAATATGGATATATTTAACCCGTTGTTCAAAGATGAATAGTATATGTTATGGTTGCAATGTTAATCTGAACTGAGTGGCTTAAAATGTGTGATTGCAGATTGATTTAAAACCAGAAAGTGCTTAAGCGTCCGAGGTTTAAGTTTGCACGGTTTTTGCGCACGTTCAACGAAGCTGGTGATCCGCAGTGCTGCCTCATTGCTCCAAAATCTAAAGTCGCGCCGCTGAAGCCATTGTCGATTCCGCGACTGGAATTACAAAACCTAGGAGTACGTTGGTCGAAGTTCGTCCGAGAAAAACACGACATTCCTATCTCAAAGGCAGTATTTTGGACGGACTCCAGAACAGCTTTGGCGTGGATAAAGGTTGATCCCAGAAACTATCGCCAGTTTGTCTGCTTTAGAGTGGGTGAGATTCTGGAGCACACAACGACAAGTGAGTGGCGATGGGTGCCATCGAAGTTAAACCCAGCAGATGAAGCTACCAAATGGGACAGCGGACCATACTTCGATTCCAACAGCAAGTGGTTTCAAGGTCCTGATTTTTTGCGCCTGGCGGAAGCTGATTGGCCTCGACCCACAGAGCAAGTGAGCGGCACTTGTGAAGAAACACGTCTCGATCCTGCATCATTGTTTGTTTTTACCAACTATAGATTTCGAAAGGTTCTCCACCTGGGCTCGGCTAGAACGAGCAACCGCATACGCTGTATGATTTCTGCATAACTCGGCCAAGAAGCAGTCGAAATACAGTGGACAACTACACCAGGAAGAACTTCAAACAGCAAAAGGAACGATATTAAAGCTGGTACAACGCGAGTCCTTCTCAGATGAAGTTGCTGCATTGTCAAACAAAGCCCTAAATAAGTCCAGCCAAGAGATAATCGGGAAACACAGCACCATATACCAACTGATTCCGATGCTCGATCACTCCGCGAGCGTGGCCGAATAGGTGCTGTTGTTAACATCAGCTACGACGTGCATCATCCTATTATCCTGCCGAAGAAACATCAGGTAACGCAACTCTTGGTGCAGCGCTATCGTCAGCTTTACCGTCATGGAAATGGAGAAACCATTGTCAACCAGATCCGCCAACTGTATAGTATACCGAGACTTCGTTCGTTGGTCAAAAGGGTGAGTCGTGACTGCGCTACCTGCAAGATTCGCCGAGCTAGACCGGCAATTCCGCTTATGGCGCCACTACCACCGGCGCGACTGGCACACCATGAACGAGCTTTCACATACACAGGAGTAGACTTCTTCGGACCACTGTTGGTGAAGATGGGAAGGTCCAACGTCAAACGGTGGGTTGCTTTATTTACCTGTTTAACAGTGCGTACAGTGCACCTTGAAATCGCTTATACGTTGTCAACGGAGTCCTGCATATCGTATGTTCGCCGTTTCGTAGGTCGTCGAGGGTCACCCGCTGAGTTCATCAGTGACAACGGAACGAATTTTCAAGGTGCTGAATTGGTGCTGAATTCAAGGTGCGTACTTAGACACCAGATAGGTCAGAAACTGTCCGCAACATTTACTGGAATTAACACGAAACGGGGCTTCGTACCACCTGGGGCACCTCACATGGGAGGCGCATGGGCACGCCTTGTGTAAAAGCGGCTAAGCGGGAGGCGTATTCTGAAGGAAAGCTTGATAACGAGGGGCTTCAGACGCTGATCGTGGACTCAAGGCCATTGACGTACTTGTCGCTTGAATCTGCAGAAGCAGAGGCACTCACTGCAAACCACTTTCTGCTGCTGAGCTCAAATGGAGTGAAATTCACAAGCGAACATACGGAAGGAAAACCGTGCAGCGAGCTGGATCGTCCTGGAATCCTGGGAAAGTCATATGATTTGATTCAACGTCAGTTTGAACACATTTAAGCAACGCTGCACTGAGGAGTATTTCAGCCCAAATCCTGGCCAAAATTCAAAATCAAAATTTTTAGATACTCTCATATTATTTTTCGTTTTTGTACTCTCAAATAGTAATACCAACTTGTCATGGGAATTTTTAAACAATCTTGATCAATTGTAAACAATGCTGGCTGCCAAAACTTTACATAATTTATATGCTAAATTTATGCAATTATCCATAAAAAAAGTTTACGTTTTATCGTGTTTTTCTGGATTTTTAATGATTCTCACAAGATGGAAATCAATATAGGTACCAATAATAAGGGTATGTCAAATAAGCATATGCGGTATTTCGAAAAATTTCGTTTCAGGTGGTTCGAAATGAAATTCCGCGGAATTTCTTCTTTCTTTCTTCTGATTTCTTGATTTCGTTTCGTTTCGTAAAATTACAAAAAAAATCGCTAGAAAAAATTAGCTTCTAACGAAATTTAACGGAACTTCGCGGAATTTCGAAACAAATTTGAACTTGAACCTTGAACTTGAAAAATTTGGCTGCGCCGCTGAACAAAATCATTAAAAATAGCTTTTTGATTTTACATTTTTATGTTATGCAGCTTTTTCTATTAACGCTTATGTAGTAATCCCATTATGAGTCGACAAATACGTGTTTAGTTTCCTTTAATCCGAAACGTATTCAGTGTTTTGTTAGAAATATCTAAAAGGAAATGAAAAGTATCTTTTGACTATTCCATCCTATGTTTAACAAAAGTGATCCGACTCAATATTTAAAACGTCAGGCTTAGAGTGTAAATTTAATTGGATATAAATCAGATTAGTAGGCTGGGTGTACCTGTTGTCGCCAATAGAACAACTATTTAAAAAAAATAAGTAAAATGCATTTGGGGGGACTTTATATATCAAGCGAAAGGATTTACTTCCTGCTCCTTAGAATAGATGTGAAAACCACAAAAAATTTTGTTGTTATCGTCAAAATTGATTAATCCACAATAGGAACGCATGCACCAGTTGTGGCACTATTCTTAATTTTGGTTCCTTATTTGACAAATCCCATTGTTTTCTTATGGGACTGACCCAATTGGGACCACTAGTGCGACAACTGGTGCAAAGAACGTCGAAAATTAAGCAAAATCAATTTTTACAATTACGCTTTGCTTGTTTTGGAGGAAATCAAAGGTGTTATCGTATCATATGAATATGCTTTATCGATATGAACTTAGTTTGCGGTATAGATAGTAGAATCTATAGATGAGCGAAAGCATGGCTGAGTCGATTTTTTTTACCGTGCACACGCGCATATGACGTCACAGCCCTTAACATTTCCATTGAAATCGTGACGTCATGCTCGTTTGGAGACACATTTGACAGTTCGTTTGGAGACAGAGGATTTATCTTCGCTCATCTATATATTCCACTATCTATAGTTTGCGGTGGTTTGATTGGTCATTTGGCATATAAAGCACTAGTGCGATAACTGGTGCTATAGCCACAACTGGTACATCTAGCCTATAACTTTGTTGAAGCGTGGCGTGGATTTCTGGGGCGCTTCGCTTGTGAAGTTTTTTTTAGCGCCTCTTTCTTATTAAAGGCCAATTTTTTCACCTTAGGCCTCAAACCAGGTTTAAGCGCATGAGTAAGTACCTTACCTAAAAGTAAGAATCAAAAGTTCAGATGATTGAAGGTACTTCACACAACAATATTCGGCGAATCTTCGAAATGTACATACAGCTCCAAAGATTTAAATTTAAACTCTGTGATATTATTTGACCATTTGCACAATATGAGTGCAGAATCGATCGTGTTGCTGCTGGTCACGGGACGGCAGCTAGTCTAGGAAACGCGAATTGAAAAAATCTGCCTCGCAAGCAGGATTTTTTTTAATCAGTGTGCTATCGATCGTGTAAATGTTGGTCATGCTAGCTAGTGCGGGAGAATACGAGATTAAAAAAATAATGTCTGCATCGAAGGGCACAAAATTATGTAGTGCAGAATCGACCGTGTTGTAGAGGCTTATTAAACGAGCTTCGAAGCACATTGATTATGCGTCGGATTGATTTGAAACACGGTTTTAGTCTTCGAGTTTTCAAAATAACTTCGTTTAGTCGCTTACCAAGGTGGCTTCACATGAATTACCTTCTCAAATAACCAACGATTCCCGATTTGGTAATGCAGCAACTCAAATGTGATCAAATTCGGTTGTATATAAGTCCGGTTGTATAAGGTTGTATATAAGTGTACAATTAATCAAGCTAAGCTACGCTTCTTTTTTTTTAAAATATTTGTACAATATGTAAGGAACGTTGAGGAGTCGTGAGCTTTTTGCATGCCTCATATGCACACACATATACAAGGACAAACATACAAGAATTTCTATATTTTTACATACTTACTGATATAAAATTGAATTGATAAAAAAAAATGATCAAATTCAAGACCACTCGCTCCTAAGGGTATGCGATAACACATTTTTTCCTGACGAAACGAAACGAAACGAAATTAGAAATTAAATTGTTAGTTCGAAACGAGACGAAACGAAATTCAGATTTACTTCTGAGACTTCGAAACGAAACGAAATCGAGGTCGATTTGATTCGAAATTTTTCGAAACAAAACGAAATTTATTTTTTTTTCCGCGGAAATTTTTTTTGAAAAGTTTTTTTCTGAAATATATACATAAGGAATAGAAGAATATAAAATCCGCGAGAAAACCAATTTTATTAATAATTTATCTATGGGGAGATTGTAGCTTAATAAGGACATTAGTAACAAATCAGCTTTGAACCTGTTAAACATTTTCAAAAGTATGCCCCTTATCATAAACAGCGTAAAAATATTCATCGCTTAATATTTCCAACAGACCTCAGTAAAAATAAAAAACTGCAATCAACAGATTCAATGTGCCACCCCTCCATTTCTATTACCATCTTGAATGAAGTCTCCAGGCAAATTGTCAACAAAATTCTAGGAAAATGGTCTTTCCAACAGATCTTAGCAGTATTAGTTAGCTGTTGACTGCAGTTAAAAAATCGGCATTTTTTAATTTTTACTGAGGTCTGTTGCAAATTTTAGGCAAGCATTTTTTTTGGTTATGGTGACGGGCATTTTTATATAAACGATGCGATTTTATATATTTTATAAACGATTTTATATAAACGAACAGATTCAAAAAATTAGGAGAATGTAGGAACTTAAGCCTACTGAAATTGAGGGTCTTGAGGGTCTACTGAAGTTATAAGTTAAAGACAGCTCAGCAAAAAAAAACATACTTGCGTAAAAAAATGTATTATTATTTATTTGCTGATTCCCAGTAAACATTTGCTGTGTTTTAGCAATAAACGTCATAATTCTCAGCAAAAAAACGTTTTCTCTCAGATTCCGAACATGACTCAGATTCCGAACACTGGCATTTTAGCGCTCTAAAACTAAAGTTTTCATCGGTTTGTTGTACTAAGGATCAAGATTACAAAAGAATTCAAGCTCATATGGAGGAAATTTCATAAATATAGCCATTTGAAAGCGAGTGTTCGGAATATGAGTCAAAATGGTACGTGTTTGCTGCAAGCTAGGGGGAAGGGTCGTTTAGCCGAATGCCACTCGACCAAAAGTTGTTTGGCCGAATATAACATTTGGACGAACAGACCATTTGGCCGAAAGGGCCAATTGGCCGAAAGGGTCATTTGACCGAAAGGGTCGTTTGGCCGAAAGGGTCGTTTGGCCGAAAGGGTCGTTTAGCCGAAAGGGCTGTTTGGCCGAAAGGGTCATTTAGCCGAAAGGGTCGATTGGCTGAAAGGGTCGATTGGCCGAAAGGGTCACTTGGCCGAAGGAGTCATTAGGCGAAAGGGTAATTTGGCCGAAGGAGTAATTAGGCCGAAAAGGGTCATTTGACCGAAAGGGTCATTTGCACAAAAGGATCATTTGAAAAATGAGAAACTAGGAGTAGTTCTCATTCTTCATTTCTAACTTCTCACTGTAAAAATTGAGGAGCGCGAAGTGTGTAGTAAGATGTCTCACTACTCACTTTTTACAGCAAGAAGAGTGAAATAAGGAGTAAGAAGTGAGACGTCTCACTTCTCACTCCTTATTTCTCACTTTTTATTGTGAAAAGTGAGAAATGCGAAGTGGGTAGTGAGACGTCTCACTCCTCATTTCGCGATTCAAACTTTTTAAAGTGAGAGCGACCCTTTCGGCCAAATGACTTTCGGTCAAATGGGTTTCAGCCGTATAGTTTTCGGCCAAACGACCCTTTCCCAAAGCTAGGACATGATGCTGTCTTGTTACTATTCAGTCGGTAGCTCTGGCGAGGTGATCGCCAGTGTATCCAAATTAATTTCGTTTAGAATCTTCCATACAATATGTTTCAAAACTCGGTGTTTATCTTCCTTCTATCAATTATTTATGTAAGAGAAGCGATAGATTCAAACACAATAGATTTCACTTGAAAAAATATGGCTGATATATGATATGAAAAAAAAAGGACAAAAAATAAATATAATGCTTAATATCAACACTTATAAATCTTTGCAGACCTTGAGAATAATGTATAAGTCTTTGCAAATGCAGACATTTACGTTTATTGCTAAATAATAACTTTTAAAACCAGCAGCACGTCCAAACTAACAACAAACTGCCCTACGGAAGACGCACCGCACCGACACGATTGTGACAGAAAATCGGTACAATTTTGAAGCATCTGGATCTGCAGGATCTAGAAAATGTGAGAAAATTCTAGATATAAATGATATACGGAATCAAAATTATCTGAAGATAAAAGTTTAGGTCATGACAATGATCTCCATCGGAAGGATCTGAATGAGTTCCAAAATCTGAAATAGATGAGAATGTTCCAAATCTGGAGCATTCTTAAATTTGTAAACATCTAAAAATCAAATCAGGGAAACTTCAGAAACATCACCATCTACATTTCACTTTTCACAAACAAAGGTTGCTGAAACGGATTACTATCAAAAGAACACGGAAAGCAGACAAAACACAGTAGACCAGTGAGGAATATTTTGCTCATCGAAGAGTTTCCACAACTAGAGCACAGATCGAACAATCGCCTCATAATACATTACATTTTACATTTACAACTCAGTTAACTTAAATAAAAATAGAGCATACCAAAACGATACAAATTATTTCTACGTCACTGAACAATATAACTTAAATCAACAGATAGGTATGCATAACGTTTTATGCTTGAACACTTTCAACAAATTATTGAACAGAAAAATTGTTTTAAGCTCTTTTAGTGGAATGTATTCAATCGTCTAAGACGAGTTTAGTACTTTCCATTAAACTCACTACGTTTTTTTATCTTTTAAAACATTGAAGAAATTTTTAAGTGGAAATCTAAATGTTTTTCTGTTGAAGATACAAAATTGTATTACACTCTCGCCACAATCACGGGTCGCACACTAATATGGGTCATTTCCGTTTGATCAACGTGCAAAATGGAGTGACTAATAATTGTTACAAAGTGACCCACATAGTGTACGTAATGAGATTTAGTGAAGGAATTTATATGTATAAATTTTTGAAAAAGTTTGAATGCTTTATTCAGCGGCGCAGCCGAATTTTTTACAATATGAAAATTTGAATTATAAAAAAAATTCATTTCGAAATTCCGCGAAATTCCGTTTGTTTTTGTTAAAAGTATAATTTATTTTATATTAAAGTATAATAAATTTTTTAAATTTAACGATACGAAACGAAATCAAAATATCAGATTTCACCATACACAAATTCCGCGGAATTCCGCGGATTTTCGTTTCGGATGCCCTAAAACGAAATACCGCATATGCTTACTCGCTCCACGATGAATTCATTTGAAAGCGACACAAATGCTGGGGTATCGGCTTATCGCCAATAGTATATAAACGGGAACGCGGCAATTTATCATAGACTGCTTCTTCTGCAATTATAGCTCTATTGGTTGCAAAACAGATATTTAACTTCGAAAAAGTTAAATCAGAATTGCGTATGTAATGTAAAACCAACTAAAAAAAATTCCGCTGAAAAAACATTAAAATTTCGTTTCGTTTCGTAAAATTTCGAATTCAATGGACCTTGATTTCGTATCGTTTCGAAATCTCGAAAGTAAATCTATATTTCGTTTCGATCCGTTTCGAATCAACATAGACATTTTAAATTTCGTTTCGTTTCGTTAGGAAAAAGTGTGTTATCGCATACCCTTAATGTCAAACGTTTTCAAGCATGATTCGATCTAAAATTGTTTTCAGGCGATACTTAACGATGATATCAATGGATAGCTTTCTCAGCCTTTTTTACAATAATATAGTTTACAAAATAAAACGAAAAAAAGAAGTAAGGAATCGTGAAATTTGTACCAATGTAAATCAATTAATAAGCAACCGTTTAAGACGAGTTCAGTACTCTCAATTTAATTCCACCAATTATTTTCGATATCTTTGCAGATATGTATTTTAAATGGAGAGTACTTAACTCGTCTTAGACGGTTGAATACATTCCACTAAAAGAGCTTAACATATTTTTTCTCTCAATTATCTACCTCCCGTAGTGTAGAAGTTGTAATCCATCATTAGGGTGCATAGGCGAAGACAGGCCTACCGAATTGTAAGATTGCATTTGATGAATTCAAACACCTATGCTTACTGTTAAAATTTATTCTTATAGTTGAAGCACTTCAATATACCAAAGCTATCAAACCCGGTTCGCCTGTTATTTGCGCCCGCAACTTCGACGGATATATTGGAAGCAGTGACTGATTTCGTAGACCATTTGATTCAAACTCTAGAACAATTTGCATAACTTACAACATTTTATATGCCTGGGTTTGAGACGCAAGTGAAGGACACATACTTTGAGGACATAAATGGTTTGATGTGGAAGCAAAGGACATAATGGTACCCGTGTGTTTCGGAAGACTATTTGATTCTAACTAAAACATAATTTGGAGATTATGAAACATCTCATATGCCAGTAATTGAGATGCAAATGAAAGACAAATACATCCGATTCTGTTTTTAAACGGATTTTTTTTACACGGCCGTGTAAAAAAAAATTTCATACAAATTTTTTACAAAGTAGCTCCATTTTTTCATGATTCGTAGAGAAATCATAAAAAAAAAATTTACACGGATTTTCAAATTTTGAACTGAAAACTTTTTTTACACGGAACGCATCCCCCGTGTAAAAAAAAGAATCGGGTGTACTCTGACGACATGATTAGGTTGATATCGCGGCTGGGAACAACATGAAAGTCGTGTTTGAATTGGTAGACCATTTGATAAGAACTCTAGGACGATTTGGAGATCTTACAACATCTCAGGATTTGAGACGCAAATGAAAGAAAAATACTCGGAGGCCATGATACCGCGGTTGGATCATCATGGAAGTCGTGGAAGTAGACCATTTAATTTAAATTCCAGGACAATTCGGAGATCCTAGAACATCATAGTTTATTATCATACATTTTTCTTGTTTAGTTTACATTGAATTTAACAAGTACTCAGAAGATAACATGCTTTTGAATATTTTTTTGTAGTTTTATTCACCCTGTAGTATAAAGCAGTTTCATCAGGCACTGAATTATCACCGTATGCATAATAGGGATGCTCAAAATATGTTCCCCTGTTCCAAGTGATGTCTATTGTATGCTATGTCAATATTTCCATCATCACTAGATGGATATACTGGCTTAAATTAGTATGGTAAAAACTTTTTTTAATTTTTTTTTATGGGCCGCCCTCTTATTCGGTTCTATTTGATGCCCTGATGCTCTGGACAAAATTTCAGCCAAATCGGCCAATGTTTGGGCGGTGCTAAACTCGTTGAAAGTTTATATGCAAAAATGTATGCAGAAACATCCAAAAACAGTAAATTGCAGCGGGACTACACAACTTACGATGAAGAACTATGATACTCATTCAGATATTGGAGAATTTAATACAGAATGTTATGCAGAAAACCACGAGAAGATTAGAGTTTGCCCGGCTAAGTTATTAGCGTTTCTCTGAAGTGGGGTTTGAGCAAGTTTCGTTAATTTTACCTTTGAAAAGAAATAAATTCACCCCTACAGCACTCCAATAAAATGCTAATATCTTTGCATAATAAACATTAATCTTCTCGCGGATTTCAGCATAACATTCTGTATTTAATTCTGAAAGAGCTGAATGAGTATAATGGTTCTTGATTGTAAATTGTGCCGTTCAACTGCAAATCACTGTTTTTGGATGTTTCTGCATACATTTTCCCATATGGACTTCCAACGATTTTAGCACCGCTCAAACGTTGACCGTTTTGGCTGAATTTTTGTCCAGAGAATCAGGGCCTCAAATAGAACCGAATAAGAGGGCGGCCCATCAAAAAATTTGAAAAGTGTTTTTTGAGCCACCCTAATATACATATTTCATTACAAAAAAATACGAACTAGAAGAGATGGCTAAGAGTTTGGTGTAAAACCTGAAAAAAAACGGTTTAAAAACGGCGGTTCAGTTACTAGCGGGCTTGGTAGTCATATGGCTACTGCTTCTGCCTCATACGCAGGAGGTCGTGGGATCAATCCCAGGCCCGTTCCATTCTGCTACTTTGTATCTTTCTCTTTATTTCTCATGTTCTAGCAATCGCTAGAACTGGAAATGGACTTCCATATACCGTTTCCATTACTATTCCTATACCTTCAACTTGAGTATTCTAACAGTAATCTGCTAGAATTGGAAATGAACTATAGAGCTCGTTTCCTACATCCAATTAGAAATTCCATCAGTTACCTTCTCCTATCTATCACATTGGCAGCTCGTTAACCAAGACGGACCTCTGCCTCTCCAAACTAACCCAGAAATTCCAACAAATTCCGCATGAACTCGTGGCAAGTGCAGAGGTATATTCGGCTTGCAGTGGGCGAGTGATTGCATCATCATTTCCTCCCCCTTCCCTACATTGACTTGCATTCTGACGTGGCAGGCGCCAGTATGACCTAACAAATGAGATCACCAGTACTTGTACATTGAAGATGTGTGCTAGTCCCAAGCAAACATCTGTTGGTTCCCTGTGCAAGAACAGCTGATCTGGTCATAATGGAGTAGCAACTACGAGCAGTCAATCAAGCTCAAGCTCAAGCTCAAGCTTAAAAACGGCGGTTCAGTTACAGCGATTAATTAGTGTTGAATCCTAGTGTTGAATAGAATTGAAAAATCTGGAAGCGCTAAGAACAATGACGATTAATGAATCCGAATCGATAAACGAACCAGACACAGTATAACACGATAGTTTGAAAAATATTTTCAGGATTGTTGCTGCTATCGACGCTTCTTATTCCATAAACATCCGTTAATAAGCATTGCATCTGGCTGCAATTTTGGTTTCACTCGATTCGTTGATCATTTTTCATGATTTCAACTCTAATCCGATCGTCGTGAGTCCATCAATTCTGCAAGGCTACCAGCCGATGAGAAATGAACTCGCTTTCGTACGTGACTCTAGTGCTTGGCACAGGAGCCAAAATGCACTCAAGCTCAATCACACTCCACTGAAAAATAACCTTGTCTATTTAGAGCCCGAAATGTATCCACCTGGCGGTGATGATGCCTTTCTACATTCCATGTTAGGAATTTGCATTCATTTGATTACTGCCTCCACAAGCATAACTTTCCCATTGTTGCTTGATTTGCTATCCTATTTTATAAATGTGGTTGCTGAAACTCGTTGGTTCATACTTCTTGGAAAGTTACAAATCATGTCTCACTAAAAAATAAGAGCAACAACTGATAGGTAATTTGTCGTTTTTTTTCATTGAAACATTTTTTTTCGATTTAATAATATTACTAGTTTGCCACCTGGTGCATTGAAATCTATCGAAAAATTCCAATACTGGAATACAATCTCACAGTATTCTTCTCAAATCTTGAACCAAAGCCTTTCAGTACAACTTCGTTATACGAGTAGGGTGAAAAAAACAGATTACGTTTTTTTTCTGGAACAGAAAACGAGTAAAAGTATTCCCCAGCGATGGAGTAAACACTTTTAACAAAATCGGATTTTATTTGAATTCAAAGCACACGCGTCACACGCCCCTTATCGACGGAGATGAACCCGAGACGGGACGGGCTCACACATCAAATTTATCTACATTCAGACGTAATGACTCTGGATGCGGCGTGCATGCTGCCGGAGCCACAATTTAGTATGCCCCTCCGACCGGCAGAGGGCAGATTTAGGAACTCCCGACGCTCTGTTGGCTCAATGTTGGCTCCGGCGTAGGGCAGGATAGAGCACTCGAGCTGCAAGGTCGTAAAGCAAAGTGAAAGAGAAATTTATAACCCCATATCTGAAATCAACTTTTTATCTTCACGTCAGAAGGCAGCAGAAATGCAGTTCGTGCTTGCAGTGTGCAAGTAAACGTTGCATACATTCGCATATGGGTCGGTGGTTTGCATGATATTACACACATTATGATAGTCACAGCCCGACAGATGACCGGAAAGAAGTTCACAAATAAATGTACATGATAGGCGAGTCCGTAGAGAAAGACACAATTAAATTTTTATTTTTTAAGGCGCTCTTAAAAGTGAAAATCTGCTAAATTGGCATTCTTCTTCTTTTTCTTCTTTACAACTGGTATTAGGCCTGATTTTCAACTTGGTGTTTTATTAGAATTTCCCCAGATTCCAGCTGAGTCTTCTAGTTATCGTCCAATCGGGTATACCCCATTAGGCATAAGTACGTTAGGCATAAAGACATTAGGCATAAGTACGTTAGGCATAATGGACGTTAGGCAGAACGGACGTTAGGCATAATGGACGTTAGACCTAAAAGACCCAAAGAACAGCCCATGACATAAATGTAGGGATTGAGACGGGTATGATAAAATATATAAAATGAATAAAAGGGCATATAGATTGGTGATGAGTGCCAGATGCGAGGGTGACAGATTAGCGAAGTTAGCCTTCAGTTTTGTGATGTATTTCGCGGGAAGAAGTAATGCTTCCGAGCTGCTGCGGATTGAGCAGCAGCTGGAGACGGCTGATTCGGATGAGGCCGTCTCCTCCGAACACGACCTTGCTCGATCAGCAGTTTGCTCTGGGTTCGAACTCGTGACCTCTGGAACAGGAAGCGGTTACTACACCACAGTACCAACAATACACATTGTAGGGATTGATGTAGGGATTGAGACGGGTATGATAAAATATATAAAATGAATAAAAGGACATATAGATTGGTGATGAGTGCCAGATGCAAGGGTGACGGATTAGCGAAGTTAGCCTTCAGTTTTGTGATGTATTTCGCGGGAAGAAGTAATGCTTCCGAGCTGCTGCGGATTGAGCAGCAGCTAGAGACGCCTGATTTGGATAAGGCCATCTCCTCCGAACACGACATTGGCCAAGTCGGTTTGCTGTGACCAATGTGACGCTCCCAATAAAATAAGCTCGGTCTTTCGCGAAGAAGAAAATTAAAACCGCGTTTGTTTTGGTGAAAAAAAGGCTGTGTGTTAAGATTCTCACGTCCAAATGTGTCGGTTTGAGGTTGTGGAAGGAAGGTAAACACATCACGAAGCGAACATTAGTGTGTGTGCGCTAAACGTCATTCATTCAGTTTGGTACACTCAGAAAAAAAATTTTGCGAAAGCAAAAGTGACACTCAACAAAAATTATATCGTCTAAGACGAATTAAGTACTGTCCATTTAATTCCACCAGTTAATTTTCGTTATCTTTGCAGATACGTATTTCGACCACAACTGTGTGGTCGTCTTCAGTGTCTTGTACTTGACTCGACTTAACAAGACAAGTCGAGTTAACTCGAGACAAGTCGAGTCAAGTACAAGACACTGAAGACGACCACACAGTTGTGGTCGAAATACGTATCTGCAAAGATAACGAAAATTAACTGGTGGAATTAAATGGACAGTACTTAATTCGTCTTACACGGTTTAATACATTCCACTAAACGAGCTTAATATATTTTTCTAAAAATTATATGTTTGTATTCTATTACATTAAAAAAAGTGAAAGTGCGTTCTATGATACTGAAAATTGAGAGAAAATTTGAAAACCAGAATTCTATTACACTTAAAAAAATGTGAAAATTATTATACGATGTTTGTGAAACAGAATTATTTTAACTTTTTTAATCAAATTATTTTTAAAGTCGGTATCTGATAGGGTGAACAATCATTCCCTCGAGAGGGTATCCCTGATAGGGTAAACAATCATTCCCCTGAGAGGGTACACAAGAGTTGATAATAAGATAATGAGTAAGCAAAGAGTTTCGTAGAATGTTGTTTATGATTTTTTTTATGATTTTGATGCAAGATTGATGTTCTAAAGCCTGGTAAGCTCTATCCATGACTGCATCAGTGTTTGACTTGAGTTCAGTGTTAGAAAATATAAACAAAAAGTGAGAATAAGTAAGCAAAGAGTTGCGTAGAATGTTGTTTATGATTTTTTCTGATTTTGATGCAAGATTGATGTTCCAGAGCCTGGTAAGCTCTGCATGACTGCATTCCGAGATCAGTGTTTGACTTGATTTCAGTGTTAAAACATGTAAACAAAAAGTGAGAATAAGTAAGCAAAGAGTTGCGTAGAATGTTGTTTATGATTTTGACGTAAACTACGTCTAAGGGGAAGACTCGGATACAGGGTGACAAATGAAAATTTCCAAATTCGAGACCGTCACGAAATCATGTAAGAATTTGAACTTTAATAGCGCCTTTATCTTCCGATGGATTTTTGAGATTTATATATCAATCGATTCGGAAATTCTCTACCAATTTGTCAATTATATTGAAACTTTGGGTTATGAATGTTAAAATAGGGTATCGGATCATTTTGGCAGCACCCTCTTTTCTTGTCCGCAAGAGTCTCGTTTCGGCCATCGCCGTTCAGTGCGGTTGGCTTTTGGACTCTCCTTTTTGTGCGGTGTTTCGCACAAAAAGTAGAACAATGGAGCCGGACCAGTGACCGCGGTCGAAAGAAATGTAACAAAAATGCGTAATGTAGTGCATGGTGTATAAAAAGTGATCCAGATAGGGGCATGTTTGTGCAGGCATGAGACGATCAATTGTTATCAATGCCAATGCCCTTGCTAGTAATGCAATCAATTTATATTAAAAACAACTTTGGAAAATGCATTTTTTTGCAAACTGAACACATATTTATTAAAAATTATGGTCTCCGCAAAGTCAAGGGGGAGGAGGTAATCTTCTTCTTCTACTGAATCGAGCGGCATGAAAATTTGAATGCAGAGGTTTTTGGGCCCGGGGAAGGTTCTTAAGATGGTAAGAGACTCCTCTTTGAAACCTGGCTCCTATACAAATGAAACACCAATTTCATCATAACTCGAGATCAAGCAAATGGAAACAAATCTGGCGTGTGGATTTTTTTTGTCTTTATTATTGTGATTTTTTATTGGGTAATAAGTTCATCACATCTGGCGTGTGGAGGTTTTGGAAGAGAAGATATGTTTTTGTGGTGGTTTGCAACGCCTCCCCCTTCTGGAAAGGGGGGCTCCCATACAAATGAACCAAAAATTCTGCATGACTCGAGAATTAATCAGAGAATAAATCAATTTTAGGCGAAGCAAAGTTCGACGGGTCTGCTAGTAAAAAATAAATATTAAAATGGAAAAAAAAACTCCTCGGATTTGTTAAAGAATGTTTTGAAAGTTCTCAAAATTTACCGGAAATTTTTTTTGATGCCCCTCAAGTTGTTATTTTTGAGCAAAACAATTCGAAAGGGGGGGGGGTTTGGTTGAGACACATTTAAAAAAAATATTTATATCGGCCTAATAATATTTTGTCCAATTAAATGCGCGCTTGAATCAGAAGGATTTAACTTTGATTCAGGAAGTGTGAATGCACTTAAGATATTTTTATAATACGTGGGTGCAATAATGCGGTACTTATTGTACACGTCAAAAGCTTCGGAACGCATACGTTCTTAAAACAGGCTATATGAGATACAATAGAGCTATCACCTTCTTGCTCCCTGATTCAAAAGTCTTGCAATGATATTAATAAAATGTTTGCACGAATATTTTACCCATAATGACACTCAGTGTTGGTAGAATCATACTCGAATCTGAATCATCGAGGTTTCATGCACGAGCTAACTCGCCTGCGATTCTGTAGGAGAAGCATCGCGCTTGAGTTTCTCGGCCAGAATCGCATCGCTTCGCTCACTCACCGAAAAATGATTTCGTTCTAAAAAACGTCAAAACGCAATCGAGACGTATGTTTTGTTTATATATAATTATTAGCCATTGTTTTAGACGAAAAACAGTTAATTCAATGCATTCTACAATGAAGAACACGCAAATATCATGCAATGATGCAAATTGCGATTCAAATCATGAGCAAATCTCTCGGCCATAATTGTGATGGGATTTGGCTCACGCATGGTTTGAATGGCCGATGAGATTTGAGATTTTGAGATTTTACCAAAACTGGTGACACTGCCAGACAGTAGGAGTTAGAATGTAATAACACACACACACTATCTTTTCCCGTCCGCAACGTTTACTACTCGCGCGCACCACAACCAAATTAATTGGGTTTTAGTACATGATTGACATTTTATGATTTCTAGTGATGCACGAAAAACAAGATATGCCTATGATTGGAATGTTTCTGAATAATAAATGTTGCAAACGGAAAAGAGAATGCTTCCCTAGGGCTTCTTCTATTGAAATATTTTATCAAATGCTTCAAAACCCAAATGTAGGCAATTCGGATCCAAGAAAGGCATCATTACCTCTGAGTACTAAATTTGGGTTTTCATAGTAAATTTTCTAAACAATTGTCGTATCTTAAGATACGCTAGTTTTGTTCGAAACCAGTGACATAAGTAATCAAATGAATTTTCTAAAAATATGCATGCATGATGGCACTACAATCCTCAATGAACAAAACTGACTTACGTAGTTTACGTTGGGCGGTTGTGTCTTGTACATAACCCTTCTGATTTTTTTTTTCTGATTTTGATGCAAGATTGATGTTCCAGAGCCTGGTAAGCTCTGCATGACTGCATTCCGAGATCAGTGTTTGACTTGATTTCAGTGTTAGAACATGTAAACAAAGAGTGAGAATAAGTAAGCAGAGAGTTGCGTAGAATGTTGTTTATGATTTTTTTCTGATTTTGATGCAAGATTCTAGAGCCTGGTAAGCTTTAATCATGACTGCATTCCGAGATCAGTGTTTTACTTGAGTTCAATGTTAGAAAATGTAAACAAAGAGTGAGAGTAAGTAAACAAAGAGTAGCGTAGAATGTTGACCATGATTTTTTTTTTCTGATTTTGATGCAAGATTGATGTTCTATAGCCTGATAAGATCTGCATGACTGCATTCCGAGATCATTGTTTGACTTGGTTCAAGTGTTAGAACATGTAAACAAAAAGTGAGAATAAGTAAGCAAAGAGTTGCGTAGAATATTGTTGATGATTTTTTTTTCTGATTTTAATGCAAGATTGATGTTCTAGAGCCTGGTAAGCTCTATCCATGACTGCATTCCGAGATCAGTGTTTGACTTGAGTTCAGTGTTAAAACATGTTAACAAAGAGTGAGAATAAATAAGCAAAGAGTTGAGTAGAATGTTGTTTATAATTTAATTTTTCTGTTTTTGATGGAAGATTGATGTTCTAGAGCCTGGTAAGCTCTGCATGACTGCATTCCGAGATCAGTGTTTGAGTTGATTTCAGTGTTAGAAAATGTAAACAAAGATTAGGAATAAGTAGGCAAAGAGTTTCTAAGAAATTTTGTCTATGATTTTTTTCTTCTGATTTTGATGCAAGATTTATGTTCTAGAGCCTGGTAAGCTCTATCCATGACTGCATTCCGAGATCAGTGTTTGACTTGAGTTCAGTGCTAGAACATGTGAACAAAGAGTGAGAATAAGTAAGCAAAGAGTTGCATAGAATGTTGTTTATAATTTCATTTTTCTGATTCTGATGCAAGATTGATGTTCTAGAGCCTGGTATGCTCTGCATGGTTACATTTCGATATCAGTTTTTCAGTTGATTTCAGTGAACACGACAATAAAGAAGACAGAATTATGCCAAATGACCATTATGCCTAACGTACTTATGCCTAACGCCTTTATGCCTAACGTCTTTATGCCTAACGTCGCGGACCCAAACTGTTTTCCCTGAAGTGTGGCAATCCATACAATTTTTTTAAATTACCTCATACAAAAAGTGTGACATAGGGGGGAGGAGATTGAACATTGCCATTTTTTGCATTACGTAATTAATGAATCTTCCCTTAATTATGAAATGAATATTTTCATTTTCTAAAGAATCACTCGGTGGCCAAGGTGATCCATACACAATGTAATGCTCAGAATGTCGGACAATTCTCGCTTAACTTTTCAAAAGGACCTAAGTAACATTTTTTTCATGAATTAATTTGAATACTGCAATCAATAGCTTTCATGTTGTTCTGTTGATTGCGCTATTCAAATTAATTCATGAAAAAAATGTTACTTAGGTCCTTTTGAAAAGTTAAGCGAGAATTACCCGGTGAAAATGGTTCCTGATAGGGATCCGTAGGGGACAAGAAGGCGAGGTGCGCAGAGAGCAATGTGGTTCGACTTGAGGTCCCTCCGTGGACTACAAAGTTGACGACGTGCAAATACTGACCGAACTGAATGTAGATGAATTTTATGTACTGCAGAGGCCTTAGTTTGAATAAATTAAATGAAATAAATTCCGTAATTAGAATGTCAAATGGTGCTACGCGATGAAATTTACTTTTTGTTTTATTTCGCATATGTTCCGGAATTTTCGGAAGGCCACAGCATGTATAAGCCACAACAATATAAAAACAAATGCATCAGAAACATCTCGGTGCAAAATTTAGATGTTTTTTTTTTGGAACCTCCAGATTTCCCGGAGGACCACCCGGTGGTTAGAGGTGTGCGCCGTCGCCGCCGATAGTTTATGGCAATCTCATTGAAACTCCAGAGGATTTCTCGTAAAAAGTCTATTTTTCTTGAAAATTCCTTACATTTTTTCGTTCAAAAATCGAAAAAGCTTTCTTGAAAACTAAGAATTTTAAATGAAAATTCTGAAGAATGTCCTTCGAAATCTCGAAAACACTACCGTTGAAATTCTGAGTAAATTTCCTTAAAAATTAAGAAGATATTTTTGTAGAATCTCAAAGAAAGAACGACAGGATCACCATCTTTGACCAGAGCTCGCACAGACTGAATACTTAATACTTAGCATTAGACATCGGACAGGACATTCACATAGCACCTAGTGAACAAGTGGAGCGTTTTCCGCTTTACGAAATGTTTTCTCCTTTACTATGGTGGAAATCAAACTCACACTCTATGGCTTGCAAATACGCTCAGACGACTGACGCCACTAACAATGCAAATTCCAAAAATTTCCCGTGTAAATTATAAAGAATTTCCTTTGGGAATCTCGAAGAATTATTTACCTGCGTAAATTTCCAAGAATTTCCTGTTGAAATCCACAGAATTTCACGTTGAAATCAAATGTTTTGACGGGGAATGGCCGTTTGTTGTTTGGCCGAATATGTCATTAATCCGAAATTCGACTGGCGTTTGCTCTAACAGCTCATTTAATCGAAAATGGCGTTTGGTTCACCGGGTCGACGTTTATCGCCGATCAGCCAAATAACATTTTCGACCAAATTGTCCTTCCTGCTAAACTACCGTTTTGGTCAAATGGAATTTTCTATGACAAGGCCTATTCGACTAAACGACCTGTTAAGGCATACGGCTTTTTCGGCCAAATGACTAGTTTGATAGTATGTACCGCCAAAACATTTTTCACATAATAACCGTATCGGACAAGTGGAATTCGGGTAGATAGCTTTCGGCTTAACGGATTATTCGCCATGTGGTATTCGGTCAAATGACCTTCAACTAAACGACCCTTCGTCTTTTGAAAATTTTCTCGTAGAGATTCCGAAGAATTACTAATAAGGAATTTCACGCAGAAATCCAAAGAAATTCCGTGAAAAATCCAGTTGAAATTCCATTGGAAACAGTTTTTATGAAAATTTAAAAAAACACAAGGAAATTTTGTTAAATTCGAAGCATGCATGCTCGGTGGGATAGGCAAACTCCTAAACAATTTCCCGTGGAAATTTAAAAAAAAATCTCGTGAAAACTAAAGCAATTCCTGTTGAAAATTCGAAAATCTTGGAAGAATCTCCTGGGACAGCTCTCGTTAATGTCTTAAAATATCCTGAAAAAAAACTTGACGATACGAACGACATGAAAAAATCGCCAAGCTATCGCCGACCAAAATTATGACAAACGTTGCCGCTCACGATTTTCGGATCGGCGCTGAAATAAAGATTATTTGAGGCGCCAAAATAAAGATTATTTGAACAAAAGTTAAATTGTTAGCAACAACAAAAAAATGGCTCGATTATCCGGAGGGTTCGATTATCCGGAGTGAAATTTTTTTCAACACTCCGGATAATCGAGTCCGGATTGTAATGACAAATTATATTTTTGCTCATGATTTGGTTTTCGCCATGGACATTGAACCACTCATCAGTTATTAAGAGTTACGAATTGAATTCGACTCATACGACGACATAGAGAAAGCATTTGACAGTATTTGGCATGAAGGTTTGATTGTAAAATTGATGAATTTTAATTTTCCTCTGCACATTATTAAACTGATGCAAAATTATTTATCAGATCGCTCACTGCAGGTGAGATCTTTCAGAATTCTAAATCTGATAGATTACCTGTAAGAGCTGGTGTTAGAGTTCGTTCCAACTGACGAATTCCCGGGGTTTTTTTTCCGAATTTGTAAACTCCGAAACGATTCGTATTCGATTGGACTTTATTTAAGGTGTTTTTAAATTTCCTATTTTTAGAGTAGTGGAAATATATACGGGAATATACAATTAGTTATAAGGTTTTAACAGTTGTGAATAATACGAAGTGTATCGGTGTTTATGACTTATTTCATATGAATATCGGTGTTTAGGACTTATTTCGAATCTAACAAATAGTTTAGTTCCCTAGGTTCGTTAATAAGAAGGAAGGGTCTTAAGGTGGTGAAGTCGTATGCTGTAATGACAATTCTTGTATGATTTGGAATTTAATAATTATTGATTTACTCTTAGCTCACCGATTACCGTTTGTGTTTACCATAAGGATAGCTTGGGAACCACTCTTCTTTCTAGTATGTTATCAATAGTTCAAGTATCTAAGGCATATAGGTTCATTAGCTTTAATTTGTTTGATGTTGGTTTATATTACCTTACCGTGTTACTATAACTTGTATCAAGTATGGAAATTCAAAACAATATATATCCAATCCAATAATATAGCAAGATTCGTTATCTAATAATTCACTAGCTCACAACTGTTCTTGATCTTTTGCTTACTCGCGCATTGTGACAGGCGGCAGCTCTGTCACTCCGTTCCAGTGCTGCCGGCCGCATGGACGGCACAGATATTGCAGTACATCTTCAAAGGGCACGCGTTGTTAAACATAGGTTCAGACGTTTTCCCCAAGGCAGCATTCTGGGGTCCATATCGTATAACATTTTTATTTCTGACTTACCTGATTCACCACCAGGATGTCAAAAAATCTTTGTTTGCAGATGACACGGGCCTCTCAGCCAAAGGGCGAAGCCTTCGGGTCATTTGTAGTAGGGTGCAAAAAAGTTTGGTCCTCCACTTATGTACTTGCAAAAATTGAAAATTTAATTAAATGTTTCCAAAACTCAGCTTATATTTTTCCAGCCGAGTTCTTCTTATTTGAAACCTTCTAGCAGACATATTGTCACTATGAATGGGGTTCCAAATAATTGGTCTAGCGAAGCTAAATGTTTAGGACCTCTGTTGGATCAAAAATTATCTTTTTAAAATCACATTGAAGGTAATAAACAATCAATGAATATATCAGAAATCTGTAAACCGATCGAGCTGCTGCCAGGTGGAATAAGCACTTTGAGTTATTGTTGATAGGGTACAAATAGAATTAGAATTGAGGATGATGGACAAGCAGTGGAGCCTCCAACACTAGATGAAGTGAGAAAGGCTGTTCGAGAGCTAAAGAACGGTAAGATCGCTGGGAAAGACGGAATCTGAGCTTCTAAAAGCTGGGAGGGATCGCATGAACAAAAACCCCACCAAGTGATTAAATGATTTGAGAGGGAGAAGAAATGCCTTTGTGCCGGCTTGATGGCCTCATATGTCCTATCTGCAAGAAAGCTTACAGACTCACTTGGGCTAACTATCGAGGTATACAACTGTTCAATACCACCAACAAGATAATCTCAAGAATTCTGTTTAGCAGACTGCACCCGTTTGCGGAGATCTTTGTCGGCGCATATCAAAGCAGTTTTCGGGAATGACGATCAACAACGGACCAGATGTGTTCATGATAATTTTTATTCTAAATTTACGACCTGTCACTACCAACTCAATTTTGTGACTTACGGAAGTCATTTTCACAAATCATGAACATCTGACCAGTACGTCATTCAACGTAAAACGTTAGGAAGTCATTAATTTTCAAATCACCAAATTTATGGAAAAACGCAAGCTTCTTCGAAGCTCCTATGATGAAGCCATTCATATTCAGCCTTGTCACATGCATCTCTTTGAAATTACAGCAAGCAGACAGCCACTAACGGGGGAGGTATGTTGCGTGCGTGCACGATTTGCGAAAGACAGTCGTCTCCTTGCGCTGGGGTAGACACCCAGAAGAGCGCCATAATTCAGCGCTTAGTCAAGTATAAAAGCCACCTGCACAGTCACTTAATTCAGATCCCTGCTTCCATTTATACCACTTGAAACAGCCCTCAGCTTCGGCTTTTTTTTTCTGTACTGACCGTGTCACAATGTGACATTATACCAACCTCCGGGTTTGCCAAATATGTTGAATCAAAATTTGGAAAAGCAGGCTTTCAGGATGAGGGTTTGTTGTATATTAATCTTAATACGGTTAAATCATTATTTCATACGAGACCTGATCTGCAGGTTCAATCTCCTAATATAGGGTTCTACATTTGGTCAAATGCCAGCAAAAGTGTACACCCTCGTCGGCGGTCATTCGCTCAATCGTTCGCAGGATCGTTCTTCACTTGAAAGAATGCGCCGAGAGTCAAGTTCAGCTCACCGCTGCTGGTGCCCGAAGCGCAGTTGAAGTGGAACGACAAAAGAGAAATTATAGAACCGGGCGGGCCTCCCTGTCCTTCGTCTTGGTCAAAACGCTTCCTCGAGTATGTCTTTCCTTCGGGCCAGAACGATTTTAAAGCTTAGGACTTTGACAGCTGGGATAAAAGTTAGTACCCAGCTTCACTTTCAACTTTTTTTACGGTTATGATGAACAGGGCGGCCACCCACACCCGCAGTTTTGTGCACTGCGCTTCCATCGTTCCTCTTAACCGTTGTCCTCTTCGTCGACTGTGGTTGAGGGCCATAAAGCGAAAGACTTGATAAAAATCACTCTCGCTTCAGCTGCTGATCCCTGGCCGCATTCCGCCCACACCTTTCGCCTGCATGGGATGTAGTTTGGCCCTGGGGCAGAGACAACCCCTGCCCGTCACCAGGTCGGAGAAAATGTGATTACGCTTTATCCCACAGTGTCGTCAAGGTGGTAATGTTTCTTTGCGTTAGAATTATCAACGGTGGTTAAAGTGGGGAGTGGAATTATGGCCACTAGCAACCTAGCATTACATAGGACATCACTATCTATAGAAGAAAGGATGTGCGAGTCAGAGAAATGGTAAGTTCGGTGAATGAAGATGCTTCACGAGATAAATCGAGATCTTTGGAATTGAAGTGTCATGCACTAACCGAATCCTTACTATACTATTATATTTTCTAACAAGGGCAGTGCTTTCTAATCTTAGTCTGTTTAATTTAGTTTCTGTCATTGTTAAAGAATTGAAGTCGTGGATAATTGGGGCATTCAATGCATGGGAAACCAATAAATTAGATAATTCCATGCGTGAAATATTAATTCTTTGTTGAAAAATGAATGGGGAAAATGACCAAATATTTGAGTCAAACTGTTACAAATTGAAAGGCAAATAATGCAACAATATTCATTTACCGTATGACTTAACCATATTCGGTGGTTTGATCATGCTGGTATTATATCTCGAGTTACACACTGTTTAAAAGGGGTTTTCGCGGGAGTATAATAAAAAGAACGTGTTGTTCGTTAGGCTGTCGAAACAGAAGAGAGCTAAGCTCTCGTTTATTCTAAACACGAAGGCAGCAGCAGTGTTGCGCGCAGCGCTGCCTGCTGCTGAATCAAGCACTTTAAAACTAATACACTCAGATAGTATTTGCAATACATATCACCTGGGAGATTCAAGTACAAGTAAACAGTGATAGTGGTTGTTCCTTCGCGATTGACCCGAACGTTCTCAACTGCACTAGTAACAAAAAGTTGGAGTCCGGGCTTCATATGATCAATGTGCACAATTCAAAGAGTTGTCATCCACAGAGTTCTTATATTCAAAGAGTCAATAACGGCGCTGGTCACGTCCTTATGGTCATTGTTGAAGAAAATGAAAATTTGTAGGCATGATATTTGTAGTTTCTTACTCATGATTTGAGTAAGCCCCTTCGCCACCGCTCATTCGTAAAGTGTGGCCGACCATCTTCTATTTATTAGTTTCATATGATATCGGTTTTGATGGCATTGTCGATGAAGCTCAGCATACTAGATCTAGTTGGGAGGCCAACAGGCCAAAATTATAAAACGTAGATTTCGGTTTATGACTCCTTATATCTTCTGCATGATTTCTGCAGCAACAAATGTTTCAAGTTTTAGTTGTACATTTGAAATTTGGAGCCGTGACTGATCTGATTATAGGGGAAGGGGGGGCAATATGCCCCAGCTAAGCAAAAACTGCTCTATTGTCTTATTTGTAACGCTATTCATGGGTATTTTTACATTATGCATCAGTTAAATAAGATAGCTAGTTGATGCCATTCAAAAATTGTCAAAAATCTCAATCATATTGATAATATTCACATTTCAAAAAAGTGGTGATATTCTGTTGCCGGAAAACTCATGAGGCAAAACGCCTTTTAGCTGGCAGCTCCTAGGGAACAAAGTACCATGCGTCGGCGAATCAGCATTCTAGTATGGATAGTCCGTGGAGACGCAAGTACTTTGTATGTTATTTCCACTAGGGCGTTTTGCCTCGCCAAAATGTTAGATGTATCTTCAAAATGTGGAAATTTTCGGTTTTTCCGACCTTCCCATGCACTATTTTGAAACTTTCTTCGCCTATCCTACATAATTTTAGATCTAGTTTTGTTACGGACATCTTAATGACGGTAAATATGAGGGAAACTACAAAAGGCGTTTTGCATCGGGGGGGCGTTTTGGGGCCTCTTCCCCTATTTCGAAATATTTCGTAGCCTTGCAAAGGCAGTCCTAACTTTCTGTCGTATACGCACTCGACTCAGCCGAAGAGTCCTGAAAATCGCGGACAGGAATGAAGAAAACACACAACCGTTCGACTATAACGCCGGTTCTCAACCTTTTTCTTCAGTGGTACCCCTTCAGACTTTTACATAGTGCAGGGATCATAGCATGGGCGTAGCCAGGATTTCGAGAAGGGGGGGGGGCAACTTTTTTGGTCTTCTAAATCGTAGTTTTATATTAGTTTTATAACAACATATGAATATTAACACATGAAACCAAATTCAAACCAAATCGAAACAATAATGATTAAAACAATAATGGATTTAAAAATGCGTAATTTATTGCTGATCAGATATTTTTAAATAAAGTGAGAAAAATATTAACGAACTTAGTATTCAGAAAGAATATAAAATCGGCTATAACAATTATTATAAAAATCCTGCATTCCTCCATAAGTTTAAGAAAACTAGAACCATACATCTGAATTTCTAAACAAATCCTCTCTGAAATAATATTTATTATAAAATAGACAGAAAAATCAATATGCAAGCTTTCTCCAGGAATTCCTTCGACAATTGCTTCTGTCATTCTATCCGAAATTCTATCAGGGATTCTTTAGGAATGCCTCCAGCAACTTCTTCGGCAGTGTCTTCAGGAATTTCACCATAAATTTTGCCGGAAATTGATCCAAAAATTCCACCATTATTTACTCCAAGAAAATCTTCACGAACTTCTTTATAAGTTCTGCAGAATTCCCTGCAATAATTCAAATAATTTCGTGCTGTTTCCCATATTTTTAAGAATAAGAATATTCCGTGGAAATTCCGCAGAATTGCCAGTAAACATTCCGTAGAATTTCACAAAAAATCTTCGAATTTCTTGTGTAAATTCCATAAAATTTTCCGTGAATTGTTTCGAATAATTTCTTGTGAACAATTCAAAGAATTTCTCCAGGTATTCCACCGGAAATTTATACAGAAATTATACCAAAAATGAAATCAACAATGGAATTTTCGGAGGAATTCCTAGATTAATTCGCAATGAAATCCTGAAAGAATTCCGGTAGAAACTTCAAGATTTCCACTGGGAGATCCTCCAGGAGTTTCTCCGAAAATTCCTCCTGGAATTCTTCCAGGAGTTCCACCGGCATTTCCACCAAGAATTTCTCTAGGATTTCCTTCGAGAATTATTCCGGTAGTTCTATCGGCAGTTCCTCTGAAAATTCTTCCGGGAATTTCGGCAGAATTGGAATAGATTATATATAACGAATGGTTTGAGTTTCCAACCACCAGCAGCTTAAGCGCCACTCTCGACAGGGAGAGGCTGCTGAGGCTTGTTTAAGAATCCGGCTGAGGCTCTTTCTTAGGGCGGGACAATAGACTTCCTCAAACACCCGAAATCAATCAGATCTACCTTCCGTGGAGCAACGAAATCTAAAATTCTTCATGAACCGAATTTGAACCAATGGGACTATTAGGGTTAAGAATAACGGCGGACTCAATCATCAAACACCGGATGAACTAAAAATAAGACTAATATGAATATCCAAACAATAACTAGCGACTCGTCAACCTTGCGGAGAATACTAGGAGCGATTTAGTTTCATCGTCGTATATTGGTTTAAACGTTCAATACATAGGCCTATCGCTTCCTAACTTGGGGTGACGTCACGCTAACTGATTTTCTTAATTCTGTTTCGTTTTCTTATAGCTAGATACAATATAATGCAATAGTCTGACCTTAGTTTTCTGCCTCAGGCAGGTGGCTGATCTTCCGGCAGGAAGTCACGATACCTCCGAGTTCTGGTTGGCCGCTTTTCGTCGTAATACGGAACACGGTTTGCTGTGTGTCCCCCGCGGTGTCACCGCCAGTCATCAACGGCTATTTCAAATTTCCGTTCACAATTACGACGTCTCGCACGTGGACGGGTTCGGTGTAATGGCGTACGGAGTATCGCTTCGGATGCTGATCAAAATTCGCTAGTGATGATTTCAGCCTCAAACGGATAGATGGCGTCTCACTCGTACCGATGGTTTTCGCACACGCTTTGACTAACGCACCACCGTGACGTTTAGGCCCGTTATTGGCTTTGGCCGATGATTGACGTCACTACGGAAAGCAGGGGGTGGTGTTACCGCGTGGAAATTCCAAATGAAAGCACGTTGTAAAGGGGATACTGGGGTACACTATCGTTTTTGGGTTCCCAACGGAACACCCGCGTTGAGCAGCGGGTTTTATACACGCTTCGCCTGTTCAACGGTTAATACAATTAATGTCAACTACATTGCCTTTTGGAAGTAACTAGCTTACCTTAACTGTTAGTCACAAGCTGCACGTGACTTAGTTAATCGAAGGTACATACAAACTGACCTAACTGGAAACTATTTCAAAATGGTGATTAGTTCACAAGAGATCACTCAATTCTCATATTCAGCACTTACAATATAATCTTCACCGTTCTAGCTCACGTGTTTAAAGATAATTTCCAAATATTACTGGTCGGTCAATTTAGGTCCGTACAGGTCTAAGAGTCGGATAGAAATAGTTTGGGGCTTTTAAATTATCTTCTGTCTACCCAATCCGCTAGGTGACTATCTACTTTTAATACAAATTCGCTATTCTTTATTCACCTATCTCTTTTCACACATTTAGGTCCCTTTCTGCTTCCCCCCCTTACTCCCAACACCCAAGATATTTTTTTGTGTCGTATCATTTTTTTGACTTGATAAGACCTTGAAGCAGAAAATAGATTTTTTTACTCCACATCTAGCTTGTCTAAATGAGATCAGAGTGGAGGTTCTCACTTACATTTTTTTCTCGCGAAAGCTCAGTGGTCTCAATTCCCACAACGAGGTGGCGCGGCGGCATGCTGATGAAAGTTCAATCAAACCAATATTAGAGATGCCTATTTTTTTTTATTAGCTTATATTCGCCAATAACAGTTTTAAAAATTTTGAAATTTATTTAAATAAATTTCAAAATTTTTACTGCTTAATGAAACTTATCGAGTGAATTGAATTTTGAATAGTTAATTTCGTGAAATCTTTACTTTGTAGATACAATTAATGGTCGGGAATTAATTTGACTCAAAACTAAACCAACTTAGAATTGCTAAAAGTATGTTCCATTATTTAGCTATTTTCAAACAATTGATTTCTTGTTTTCTGTTCTCTACACCTAAACCAAATTACTTCAGCTATGCTGAAAAGAAATTTATTATTACCAATTCACTTCAGTAATGCCTGAAAATATATAATTCCAATACCAACGTAATAACTCCAATAATGATTGGAAAATTTTTTTGCTACCAAATTACTACTTCATTCATGCCTATAATTCACTCATACTTGATCATCCCTAAAACTAGTTACCCTTGTTACGAACTACAAATATGAATGCTTGAACGTCACAAGCGTTATTGTTATGCTTTCATTGAACTTCTTTCTGACTGTTCCTCAGAATGAAAACAAAATCGTCAGGATCTATGGTGGAAGAATAGTCTGAATTCTGTTTTGCGGCGACTTCCAGGTTTAATTTAAAGTATAATTAGAAAGAATTAAGGATTCAAAGACTAACCGATCTATTGGATTTAAGGTGGAGTTTCTACAGGTATGTTTTATATAGCTATTGCTGATTGCATTAATCAAAATCTAACTGATTCTAACAATTGGTTTTATGTATTTTTTTTAGCGGATAAACAAACTTTTCTGTCATGGACTATGGTGCTAGTGTGAGGAAATCCAGAGGAACGTCTCGAACACTGCTTATGCTATACCTCACAGGAGTATTTTTTTGATGGAATGATCTGGTGCTGAGAGTATTACAACTGGACAGCCATAGCTTGGACATATACATCGACGATTGCATTCAAATAACCTAGGCTCGTTTCAAGAAGGAACCATGGTAAGTTCCACCAATCGTTTTTCCATCCAAGGTTTCTAACCGATAGGAGTTTGTTCCCAAAACGTCTTTGACTTTTACCTTAGTGAATTTATTCGCCAGTTTCCCCACGAAGTCACGACTTTTATCCGACAAATGGACGTTTTTTTTATAAACTTCTTGTCCCTTCTCAAAGGTGTGCTTATGATTCGCACGCAGATTATACGGTTGCGCGTAACGTTGATATGCGTTCATGAGATTCTTCCGTACCGTTGTAAATAAATTTTTCATTTCTTCTCCCATTTGTTCTGGGTTTTGATCAGTCTCTCGAAGGAGTTCATACTCGGACCCCGAGCTGATCATATTCCGACCAAAGTTAATAAAAAAGGGAGTAAACCCGGTGCTGTCATGCACGGTTGTTCTGATAGCCTTGGCGATCTGGTGGATGGACTTGTCCCAGTCGCGGTGATCCTTCTGTTGATTAAGGGTGCACCGAATCGCCGTTACTATGACCCTATTCACTCGCTCAGTGGGATTGGGACTGGGATGGTACACCGCCAAGTTCCAGTGGGTCACGGCGTATCTTTGAAGAAGGTTTTCGAAAATGGCTGCGGTGAATACCTTCGCATTGTCCGTGATGCAAACCGTCGGTACGCCAAACAAATTGAAGATTAGATTTTCTAGAAATGAGCAAACTGCACTAGCGGTTGCGGATCGCATACATTGTATCATTATGAATTTCGAAAAAAAATCGCATACAACTAGTAACCAGATGTTTCCTCTTTTGGAGCGGGGGTAGGGTCCAAGGAAGTCCATCGAGATTAACTCCCATGGACGGGAACAAAGTTTTGGCTTTCCACAGACTGGCGTAACGTTCTGGTTCGGAATCTTAGATTCCTTACAAACTCGGCAACTATGGCAGTATCGACGGACTTCCGTTGCCATTCTTGGCCAGTAATGTCGTTCCCGTAGTTTGGCCAACGTCTTGAGATAGCCCAAATGAGCTTCTTCGTGGATTAGTTTGATCAGAGGTTGACGCTCTTCCATGGGAACCACGTATTTCCATCGGCATCCATGGTCTTCTGGGATGCTGGAATTAGTAACGAATTTATAGACTTTATCGTCACTTATGCGAAAGTCTGGATATCGATTTGGGTAATATTCAACCATCTCTTTGAGCTGAATTACGTATGGATCTTCAAGGTCCGTCTTAATATTGCAAACCGACCGAGAGAGAACATCAGCTGGGATGTTTTCAGAGCCTTTCTTATATTGCAAGAGCATGTCATATTTTGCCAATTTTAGGGCCCATCGAGCGATCCTTGGCGACTTCGACTCGATCGACATACTCTGCAAAAAGGTTAAACTCATTGCGTCGGTTTGGACAATGAATCGGTATCCTTCGACGAAGTGCTTGAAGTGATCAATGCTTAACAGAACGGCCAAGCATTCGCGCTCTGTCGCGCTGTACCTTCTTTGTGTGCTCGAAAGCTTTTTCGAGAAATACGCAATAGATTTCCGTTCTCCCGATTGTATTTGTACGAGGACTGCACCGATCGCTAAATCGGAACTGTCTGTTTCGATGATAAAAGGTATCTTGAAATCCGGGTTGGCTAACACAGGCGAAGAAACCAATACCGCCTTCAATTTTTCCAGTGCCACTTCCGCCTCTTCGGTCCATTGAAACTTCTTCCGATCCTTCTTCAGAAGATTCGAAATAGGTGTAACAATTTCCGAATATTTTTTGATGAATTTGTGGTAAAATCCCGCCAGTCCTAGAAGACGTCGTATGTCCTTAACCGACTTAGGACTAGGGTAATCCAGAATCGGCTGAATTTTACCAACATCCATAGAAAGACCTTCATCCGAGAGAACATAACCCAGGTATTTTATCTTAGTTTTGCAAAATTGACTCTTGGTTAAATTTATAGTCAATCCGGCACGGCGGAGCCTTTCAGCGACGATTTCAATTAGTCTAAGATGTTCCTCCAGGGTGTTAGAGACAATAATGATGTCATCTAAATAGACGTAGACTTTAGGCTCTAAGTCGTGGCCTAGGACCTGCGACATTAACCGAGCCATGGTCGCCGGTGCGTTTGTTAATCCGAACGGCATGACAACAAAACGATAAAGTCCTTTATTTGTCCGGAACGCGGTTTTATTTTTGGCATCCTCTTCGAGGGCAACTTGGTAGTAGGATTCCGAAAGGTCTATCACGGAAAAGTATTTCGATCTTTCGATCCGTTGTAAAATCCCGATCATGTTCGGAAAGGGATAATCGTCTTTCTTGGTGACTTGATTCAAGTGCCGAGAGTCTAGGCAAATTCTCCACTTCCCATTGGACTTTTTTATGGGCAGCAGGGGGTTTAGGAAGTCCACCGGTCCGGCACATTCTTCAATAACACCTAAACCCTTCATCCGCTCCACTTCGGCATCGATGACCTCCTCTACAATAGGTGACCAGCGATATGAAGGTAAACGCTTCGGCTTTGCTCCTGGTAGTAAGTCAATGGCATGTTTCATAACATGAGTCCTGCCTAAAGTACCATCCTTAGTTGCGGGTAATTTTTTACGGCTACAAAAAGTTCTTCCCGCTGTTTTTCAGTCAAAGCGTGTTCAGCCTCTAGTTGACTAGGCGATTTCAGTGTCGTCTCTGGAATTTCTACCGTGGGTATCTCTAGGCTTTCGTCAATTTCCGGTTCCAAAGTTTCTGTCCAAGAACGGTTAACATTCGGGTGGACTTGGCAGCATATTTTCTCGTCGGACATCGAAAAGTGGTCTTCGACATATGCTGCTTCAATGCTATCTTCATTTGAGTTGTTAAATCCTCCAGGAGTTTCTCCGAAAATTCCTCCTGGAATTCTTCCAGGAGTTCCACCGGCATTTCCACCAAGAATTTCTCTAGGATTTCCTTCGAGAATTATTCCGGTAGTTCTATCGGCAGCTCCTCTGAAAATTCTTCCGGGAATTTCGGCAGAATTGGAATAGATTATAGATTGGATAGATTTTCCGCCAGAAGCTCCTCCGAGAATTTCTCTGCGAGCTCTTCAGGGAATTCTACGGGAGGTCCTCTGATGATGATGATGGTCCAGCTACAACCCCCAAAAAAGGTTTCAGCTAGACGAGATTTGTCAATAAGATGAATTCTCTTGTTTCCGAGAATGCTTCTGGTAGTTTCCCCGGGGTTCCTTTGAAAATTCTTCCGGGAGTTTCTTCAGAAATTCTTCCAGAAAATTCCTTCGAGAGTTCCTCCGTGAATTCCACCAGCAATTCATCCGGAAGTTTCTCCGGAAATTCCTCCGGGAGTTCCACCAGAAGCTATTCCAGGAAATTATTCAGGCTTTTTTCAGGAAATCATTTAGGCTTTCTTCAGAAATTAAGCTGGAAATTCCTCCCGAAGTTCTTCCGACAGTTTCTCTGGGAGCTCATCCGGGAGGTCTTCTAGGAATTCTTCTTGGAGTTCCTCCTGAAATTCCTCCGGGAGTTCTTACTGGAGATCTTACGGGAGGTCCTCTGGCAGTTCCTTCGGGAATTCCTCCGGGAGATCCACCAGCAGTTTCTACGAGAATCCCTCCGGGAGTTTCACCGGCAGTTTCTCCGGGTGTTTCTCTGAAAAGGAACTCCCGGAGAAACTCTTAGAGTAATTTCCGGAGGATTTCCCGGGGGATTTTCTTTAGGAATTTCCGGAGAAATTATCAGAGGAATTCTCGGAGGAACTGCCGGTGGAACTTCTGGAGGAATTTATTGAAGAACTACAGGAAGAATTTCCGGAGGAAATCCTGGAGGAACTCTCGTAAGAATTCTAGGATGAACTCCCAAAGGAACTTCCGTAAGAATTCCAGGAGGAACTCCTGGAAGAATTCTTAAAAGAACCTCCCGGAGGAATTCCCGTAAGAACTTCCAGAGAAATTCTCCGAGGAACTTCTGGAGGAATTTGTAGATAAATGCCTAAAGAAATGCTAAATGAATTCCTGGAAGAAAGCCTGATTGAATTCCCGAAGGAACTACTGGTGGAATACCCTAGAGGAAGAGAAAAAATATTTCTGAAGGAACTTCCGAAATCCCATTTCCCGTGAAATTCCTGCCAAATATCGTCCAGGAATTCCCTGTGAAGTTCCTGAAGGTATTATCGGAGAATTTCTCGGAAAAACTCCTGGAAGAACTCTCTGAGGAACTCCCACAAGCACTTCCGGAGGAATTCCCACATGGAAGTCCTGATATAATTCTTAGAGAAGTTCCTAAAGGAATTTCCGAAAAAATATCTGAAGGAATTCCTAGAAAAATACCAGGAGGAATTAATGCAGAAATTCCCAGATGAAATCCTGAAAGTATACCCAGATGAATTGCTGAAGAAAATCCCTGTGGATTGTTCCGAAGAAATTTCTGGAAGAACTCTTGACAGATATCTGAGTAAATTCCGAGTGAAGTCCGGAAGGAATTCTAGTACACTTCCGCGGAAAATCTCCCGGAGAAATTCCTGAAGGAATTCCTGGAGAAGTACCTGGAGAAAATCCCGAAAAAATACCTGTAAGAATTTCTGGGGAAATACTCGGACGAATTCCAGGAGAAATTCATGAAGATATTTCTAGAGGGTTTCCTGAAGGATATTCTGAAGTAATTGCGAAAAGAATTCCAGATTGGAATGCTAGATGATTTCGCTATTGAATGTTTGGAGGTATTCCCCTAAAATTTCCTGGAAGTAATCCCGAAGGAATTAAAGGAAGAGTTCCGAGAGGAATGCCCAGAGAAGTTCATAGAAGAATTTCGGAAGGAATTTCTCTTAGATTTACAAGTGAAATTATGGAGCTGAATCGGAGGACTTCCGTCATAAAATTTTTAAAGAAACTTCTGGTAGAATTTTGGGAAGAAATTCCGTATGTATTCTTGACGGAACTCTCGAATGCATGCCTGAAGGAAATGCCAGATTCTTCCTGAAGAAAGAACAGCCGAAGAAACATTTATTAGTAAATCTTGGTGAGAAGAAAAGAAATCTTCAAAGAATTTTCTCGTGCATTTCCTAAAAAAAAATTAGTGGGGGGTTTCTAGATAAGGAGGAATTACAATTACATGAGCAGGATTTTCGAACGATTTTCAGAGGAATTTGTGGATAGCTTTCCGGAGGAATTTAGAAGTTCCCAGGGGAGCTTCTAGAAGGATTTTAAGGAGAATTTTTGAGCCCGAAATGTTTCGAGTTGTTTTGAACTTTCATATATTATGGATCCTGGATGCCCTAATAAGCGTTGGGAATCTTTTGAATTTCAACCACCTATGTCTGTATATGATTGGATCGTAAAGTGCACATGTTTGAGGGAATTCATTTCAGTACCCGTTCAATCTTTCTACAATTTAGGGGGAGGGCAACGCGCCCCACCCCTGCCCCCCTCTGGTTACGCCCTTGGATCATAGCATAGAGGATAAATAAAATTGAAAATTCTCAAGTTATTATATTTATTATTAAAGTTATAGAACCCTATTAGAAATCATGTTCCACCCCTGTAGAATCCGAACGAAAACCACGCAACTTTCTAATGGCGGGAAATAGGCTACTGGCGAAACGGTTGAACCGATAGTATCGTTTGCCATTACACAGATACTAGACACAACGAAAGCAAAAGAGATACGGAGAAAGTGATGAGTCCAGTTATGATGTGTGGATGTGTGAGTGTGTTTTGAAGGAAAACCGAGAGGACTGTGGATAGTCGTTCAGACTTGTCGTCTCAGTTTGGTCAGAGAAGTAGACGGAGATGAACGCCATGGGAAGCTTCGTCCGACTGACTTCAGCTGGTGTATCTGGCCAGTTGGAATCGGCTGGTGGAAATGGTACGCCAACGACGGTTGACGACAATGGTGCAGCGGCTCCCAAAGCAAAGTAAGTACAGTGCAAAAAAAAAAATAAAAAGTGGATGGCAAAGAAAATATAACCTTCGAAACTCTGGGAGCTATGTACAGAGTTTCTGAAGGAATTAAATACTGAAAAAAAGGTGAAAGTGAAAAAATTTTGCTTCGGAAGATATGAACGAAGCCAGTGTCACAGCAGCTCCGAAGCACCACTGCTTCCCGAGAAATACATCACAAAACTGAATGCTCACTTCGTTCAACTGTCACCTCTCGCATCTAGTACTCATGACTATATGCCCTCTTATTCAGTCAATATATTTTCTCATGCCCCTCTCATTCCCTACAGCCAGAACTTGGAGACGGATTCCGGAAGTTATGGACAGATCCAAAAAATAAAATCGGCTTCGGGAGATATGTACGGAGCCGGATTTCTTGAAAGTGTGTAAGGAAAATATTTGGATTTCGGGAGTAATGAACGGCTTCCAAGATCTGAAAAAATACGTTCGGCTTCGGAAGATATGTACGGAGCCAGGACTTTTATTGGGATTGGATTCCGGGAGTCATGTTCAATTTCCAAGATATAGAAAAATTACTTCGGATGCTATGTACGAAGGCGCTTTTTATTGAGAAAAAAATTCCGGGAGTTATGAATGGATTTGGTAAAATCGGATACCGGGAGTAATGAATGGTTCCTCTTGATGAAAAGGTGAAAAAAATGTGGGGTTGTATACATGACACAACCGCTCGACGTAAGCTACGTAAAACCAAATATAGAACACTGAACCAATTATTCCGCTCTATATAGAAGAGAAAGAACTACACTGGTGGAAATAAGTATAAAGACAAGCTCGGTTTCCATACAAAATGGCCATATTGGGAAGTCGATATCTCGATTCTTAGCGATTCGATTGGGCTGATTTTTTGCCTACAACCCTAAAATGACTTGAATTTTTATTCAATGATAGTTACATTTATGCATATATTCTGGTTATACGCGTTTCTGTTGGAAATAATTATAAAGACAGTTCCGTTGTATGGAGCTCCATATAAAAAAGTGGTGTCTTTATAATTATTTCCAGATTTTGAGGTCAAAATCAACAGAGATGTATACAATTTACTCAAAGATCGAAAGTTCAAGTTAAAAACAGGTGCCTAGTAAAATTTCAGCCAAATCGATCCTCAATCATGATGAAAATGTATGAAAATCATGCTTGTCTTTATACTTATTTCCGGCGGTATATCCCACCGACACTACTACCCAGCTTTAGCAGCATCTGCCACTCTGTGAGGGAGTAGGCACCCCACAGTCTAGCAGCTGGGCCACCCCATTTATTCATACACCCCAGTTCAACAATTGATAATACCCTAAAAGTAGGCAATTACCAAAGATTGGAACGTGCTGCATAGGGGATGCATGATGTATGAAAGAACAAAATTTTTCAATAGTTTAGCGATGATAATCAAAAGATTCAATAGTACTGGAAAGTTGGTGGAGAGTTTATGAATCGATTGATATATAAATCTTTAAAATCCAGTGAAAGATAAAGGACCTATTAATGTTACAAATCTTACAAGATTTCGTGACGGTCCCCAATTCTGAAATTTTCATTTTACACCCTGTATCTGAGTCTTCCCCTTAGACGTAGTTTACGTCAAAAACATGATTAACAAAATGATGGACTGAGAAAAAACATAAAACTGTAACTCTAGCGAGATCGGGCAGGTTTCTTTAGTCTCTATATATAAAAATGAGTTTGCATTTGCTTTAAGGCGCTGCAGCCCGCCATGGATAGTACGGAACACTTTCCTTTTGAAAACTCCAAGTGCGCATTGATCCTTCACGAGCATTGTACAGGTCCCATGTCCGTAGAGGACTATCGGTCTGATGAGCGTTTTGAAGATAGTCAGTTTGGTGCGGCGGCGAGCTCTATTCGATCGGAGCGTCTCACATAGGAGCACGCAGCGTAAAAGTGTGGCCAAAATTATGTCAATTATTTTGTCGTCTGTAAATGCATTCAATATAAATAGCAAAGTGTATTTTTTTTTGTTTTTATGCTCTTTGCATTCATATAGCTGTGAAGTATTACCGCTGGTGGCGTCAGTTATTGTTATTTGATAGCGAACCACGTGACGCAAGAACGTTGCTTTTGTGAAATACAGCGTTATTGCGACGAGTAGTGTCCACTGGCTCCGCCAATGAGTATGATCTTTCTTATGTTAATTTCCATTATTTGATATTACTTACTAGATTTTGTGAAAATATGTATTTTGTTTATTTACTTCGACTATATAAATTTTTCATCATTTTATCCTGGGCTTGTAGGCTTCTTCCATCTTTTCACGCCATAATATCTATGTTGGCGAAACCAAATAACTGGACGTTTCAAAGGGACTCGAGAATGTTCCTGAAACTCGAACTACGCACATCACCCGATCCATCGTCGCCTTGATCGACCATATCAGTTTATCCGGAAATTCGTGTTCGTGCAAAGGAAAAAATGTATTGCATATAATCAACATTAGTGGCACTGAGGTCTTATTTCATTATTTACTGATATGTTGAAAGAAATTTCATTTGTTATTCTGATTCCGCGAAATAATGACATAATTAAAACTTTTTTCATCTAGAATTTCCAACACCAAACTCGGGAAGTAGTCAAGTAAAAAGTCACAAAAATACATCTCCTTAATTTTTTGTTGTTGAAATTTTACCACACCTTTTCAAAAATTCATTATTTCGATTTGTGCCAGTATTGCCGCAAAATAGTCGACATGTAGCTTTATCCTTGCTTCCTTCTGAACAATGTGTTTTTTCCTCATTGAAATTTGCAGCACATCCAAGTGCGTAGACCATAGACACTTTCCAATTTCAACATTTTAACTATTGTTGTCCCCTGCTCTACTCGAACCCATCAGCAACCATTAGCCAAGCAAAAGCTCTGCTTCACGAGGATGGGAAGAACAGCACGCCACACGCACGCCCACGGATAAGGACAAGAAGCGGCAAACAATTCCAACTACATTTTGAACCATTTTGAAAATGTTTGCGTGTTGGTTGGGGAAGGGGGAAAAGTGCAGCAGTTTATAGTAACACAATACTCCTGTCGTGGAGGCGATGGGGCACTGAACCAGAACTAGAGCTACCATACACAATCGATATGACTGGAAAATAGCTTTATCCATGGTTTTTTATTGAAAATTGACGAATCGGACATTGCGTTTGCGAGTGATTTTAAAACACTGGTTGAAAAAAATGAAATAAAATCATGACAATCTGGTGACCCCATTTTAAACCATTACCCTCTGCTAATAACTGACATCAACAACACCTAAGGTTCCCCCAAACACACGAGACGCGACAATCGTGGGGCGAACCTATCGCTTGGCGAATGCGATTCTGATGTCTCCGTTGGTAAGGGAAGCGTAAAGCCTGCAGCGACCCAACGATAGAATTGCGGCGACAAGTTGTTGCCGTTGCTGCGATGAAATCGCTTAGGTCTGGGCGAGCCTTTACTCCTCAGCGCAGAGATGGATTGAGTAGTAGATGGGACAGGCTACATGCACGCAATGTTCTTTGATAACTAGCCTAGCAGCATCTTCATTGGATGGCAGATTTGTTAAAACACCTCATTTGGCAACCTCCCGTAGACTTTTACCTCATTTTTATTTTTACATTATCATCAGTCACAGAATTCTATTTATATCGCTCAATCTATTTTTTTAAACTGCAGGACTCCCTCATATTTTGTTGCCCCATGGACCCCAATACAGCAAACCCGGATCTGCGAATCTGAGCAAACGCATCTGGGGTATTGTTCTTGTCCACGCTGTTATTTTGTTTTTCACGAACTTGAGGATCCTGCCAGTGCGTGCAGCGTAGTGCAAGTGTTTGTAGCGTAAGTATGGGAGTGCATTAAAATTGCTTTTTATTGTTCCTGACGTTTGTGGGTTACTGTGCTGCGAGAGGTGGTGGGGAGTGCAAGTTAGTGGATGAGTGACACAAGTGTGGTGGCAAATGCTCTTCTGCAGAAATGGGTTTTCGGTCTCGCTCCGTCATTTCCAATGAAAGTGAACCGGCCCTTATTGTGCAAAGGGAGGTAGGAAGGACTAGGAAACCGTATTTTCAGGAATGTATTCGAACACAGATTTTTGTGCTCTCTCCCAACAATTTTTCTTAGCCAAGGAAAACACACTGTGCTCAGATTAATCCACCTAGTGGTGATGGTGGCTTTCTCGCGTATTATAAAATGTTATGAGTAGAACACAGAAGAGAGTTTATAATAGCACTTTTGGGGGATAGATTTAATAATTTTCATCAGTTCACATTTATTTACTTTTATTTTAATCCACTGCAATCATATATGCATTGTCAGTTTATAGCAAGTAAGCTTAGATAATTAATAAATCTTTAAAAGACGATTGTCGCTAGTGATCTTTTTGTTTTGCCGGGTGCATATCGTCTAAAACAGTTGTAGGACAAAAGGTCGAAGGCCAAAAGATCATTATTATTAATTCAGACTAAGGCCGAAGTGGCCTGTGCGGTATATAAGAGTCTTCTCCATTCGGCTCGGTCCATGGCTACACGTCGCCAACCACGCAGTCTACGGAGGGTCCGCAAGTCATCCTCCACCTGATCGATCTACCTTGCCCGCTGCGCACCTCGCCTTCTTGTGCCCGTCGGACCGTTGTCGAGAACCATTTTCACCGGGTTACTGTCCGACATTCTGGCTACGTGCCCGGCCCACCGCAGTCGTCCGATTTTCGCGGTATGAACGATTGATGGTTCTCCCAGCAGCTCATGCAACTCGTGGTTCATTCGCCTCCTCCACGTACCGTCCGCCATCTGCACCCCACCATAGATGGTACGCAGCAATTTCCTTTCGAAAACTCCAAGTGCGCGTAGGTCCTCCACGAGCATCGTCCAGGTATCGTGTTCATAGAGGACTACCGGTCTAATGAGCGTTTTGTAGATTGTCGGTTTGGTACGGCGGCGAACTCTGTTTGATCGGAGCGTCTTTCGGAGTCCAAAGTACGTACGATTTCCAGCCACTATGCGTCTCCGAATTTCTCTGTTGGTATCATTTTCGGCAGTCACCAGTGAGCCCAAGTACATAAATTCTTCTATCACCTCGATTTCGTCACCACCGATGTAGCCGTTGGTTCCAATTAATACTTGCAAGCTCCTCCGCAAGTTACATTTTATTGACATCAAGCCCACCGTGTTTTCTTCTCACATCAGGGGAACTCACAGGCTGAGAAGGGTGGTGAGTATCGCACTTCATGACACTGTCCATGCTGCATGGGTAGTGTTCAACTGCAGCGGTTTGAGTGCTTCCGTACTTCTTTCATCTGCCCACAGGTGAAATATGATGGAAGGGTTGCCAAATAGAAGACACTGTCAGGTGTTCGTAGATTTTCGTGTCCGGCCGTACCAAATTCGTCTTTATAATCTCAGTGAATATCTCAAGGAGATTAGTCTTTTCGAAACGCTGGTCGGAATCGCAGTGCGCGTCGGAAAGTAATATTTCAAATTAAAGAATTTGTAAATTGTGAGTTGTAGGAATCTAAAGTTAAGTGTTGTTTTCTATAGAATCGTCGTACTAGTGAAAGCCTAGCTAGAACAAAAGGCTATTCAGAAGAAGTACCAGTAATTGTTTGTGAAACCAAGAAAAAGGTAAAAAGTGGTGGAAACCCAGTGGTGGCATTGTAGTTCTGTAAAATGGTGGCGTCACATGGTGCTAACGAGTGGGTCAGGTCCGCATAGTGGGCCTTTTTCTTTTTTTTGTGCCCTTTTGGCGGTGCTGGAAGTGGCATTTTCTATTCCGCAGAACAGTGGTGCATCGGTTTCCCGGCGCAGGCACGGCCAAACGAGTATAGAGTCGGGGAGTTTGACTTCGCACGTGGCCTAAGGACGACTGAATAGCCGGAGTGCCACGCATTGGCCCGGCCACGACACCATCGCTTCAGTGAAACGTCCTACAACCCCGCCACCTCGTCACCTTGCTCAAAAACCCGGATTGCATCGAAAAACCTGCCAAAGCTAAACATCCAGAACGCTACCCGTCGGTGGAAGAACCGGTTGCCATTGAAGACCATCGCCTGCAAAGCTCTCTGGCCGCCATCGCGGAGCATCGTGCGACCATTGTCGACCATCGACCGGCATTCCAGCAACCATCCACCGCCATCGTCCGACACGCCATCGTTCCACCATCGAATCGACCTCGCCTGCCATCTTCCGCCACGTCATCGTTCTCCATCATCCCACCATCAAATGTCATCGCCGGCAATACGCCGCCACGCCATCATCCCACCATCGAACCGACCTCGCCGGCTCTCGTCCGGCACGTCATCGTTCTTCATCGTCGGCCACCATCGAATGTCATCGCCGGCAATAGTCCGACACGCCATCGTCAATCATCGTCCGGCCATTGCAAGCCCTCGTTCCGCCGTCGTCCGGCCATCATCAGCCATCGTGCGACCATTGTCGACCATCGACCGGCATTCCAGCAATCATCCAGCGCTCGTAGTGGACGGCAAGCAGCGGTTATGCGGAGCGACCAACAGCCGTCAAGTCATCGGTGCCGGCGGACACTAGCCGCCCGAATGCTACCACCGGTATCAGCCAAACCAGACAAACCGCAAGTACCCATTCAAGCCCTTTGACGTCACAATCAATTGAATAAACAAGCATGTAAAAACATTTGGCCGTGTATGTAGCACATTCTTTGAGACTACGCAGCCCTTTAGATTTCTCCAACTCTTTGGTTTTGTTGTCGCTTTACCGGACTCATATTGGAGTCGTCAAGCCTCGCCTACTGTGTTTCGCTTACGATTTTTCTCCTTGAGCCGCTTTTGAGCCTCTCAGGTACGGCACTGTTTGTCGGTTTTTCCATCGTAGTACACAGGTGGGCACGTGTTTCGCGACACACGTGCGTGTGTAGCTCCTGCTACAGGTAAGTACTACCGTGAGCGTGTGTGGTGTGGTGATTTACCGTAAACGACCCTTCATTTGTCTCCCATTCGTAGCTTGATTGAAGCTAGCTAGCGGGTAACAAACTCGCGGTGGGTGGCTCACATTGTCTTCTCTTGAACCTCTTACTATCATGTACTTCGTCTTAAACGTGACTAGTGCGATCCGCCTAGCTCCCCTCTTCCGTCTGATGTAGGCTTCCTCCATCTTCTTAAAGTTACGTGCCATAATATCTATGTCGTCGGCGAAGCCAAACAGCTGGTCGGACTTATTGAAAATTGTACCACTCCCTGCTCTTCGTATTACCCCTTCCAAAGCGATGTTGAATAGCAGTCACGAAAGACCATCACCTTGCCGTAACCCTCTGCGCGTTTCGAAGGGACTCGAGAATGCCCCTGAAACTCGACCTACGCACATCACCCGATCCAACGTCGCTTTGATCAACCGTGTCAGTTTATCCGGAAATCCGTGTCGTGCATTAGCTGTCATAGCTGGTCCCGATCGATTGTATCATATGCGGCTTTGCAGTCGATGAATAGATGATGTGTGGGCACGTTGTATTCGCGGCATTTCTGCAGTACTTGGCGAATGGCGAACACCTGGTCCGTGGTGGATCGTTCGCCCATAAAACTCGCCTAGGTCAAAAGAACGAAGGTCAAAAGGTCAAAGGACAAAAGATTGCAGATCGCGCGTTTTCAAGCCCTCCCTAACCGGAGAGACCGTATCAAAGTGAACAGTGGACTGTAAACAGGAAGAGGAAGTCGCGGAAGAGGAGGAAGAGGACGTCGGGCTCGAGTTGCCCACTTTGGGCAGGGAACACCCCCAAAATTGGTATTTTTTGTTGGGAATTTAGCGGGTTCGAGTGCATCTTCTCGGATCGACGCCCTTCGGGCTCCTCTGCACCCCGATCTGCTCCGTCTAGACGACGTTTGACCTTTATGGTCGCACGTTGTTTCGCTTTGCTCTTAGCGCCTTCGCCGGATTGCTACCTGAGCCGTTTCGGGTTAGGCACAGTCTTTTCATCATTGGCCTCATGGCGAAATCAACTGCCTCTTGGGCCATGGTCGCTCCTCCGGAGCGGAGCATTCGTAGGTTCTGTTTCAGTTCCTTACTGATGTTCTGCCTTGCGTTCGCGAACTCGATGATACATCGAGTTGCTCGGCGACCACCCACATTCCGGGTAGTGGCCCGCCGAGCGTGCTGATAGGGCTATACCCCGTCACTGCTGGGGAGACTCCGGTACTGCTAGTTGCAGCCTCCGTCACTCCGCTCTCCGCCTTCCTGGAAGGAGACCTCACCAAACCCCCCTTGGCAAAGGGTGCTACCACCTCCATGCATAACGCATCGTCAAAAGAATTATATTTTGCTTCACTCATTGTATTTGGTTCCCCCTTGTGGCTGCCGTTGAAGCCTACTGGAGTAGCCGCCTTTAATGATCCCATGGTTATCTTTGCATGCCATGGGAGGCCATGCAAGGGTTGACACTTACGTGTTCAGAGCCAGATCAGCGCAAATCAGGAAAGGGCATCTGAGACTACTCCCACCCAGCAGGCAAAGCTTGGTTTTAGGGGAAGGAAGACAGCCTAGCCATTAGCTCACTCGGCGTTTCGAGTCAGTGTCACCCGGCTCTACTAAGAAAGTAGAATGTCAGACAGCCAGCCCTCGCTTTCACAATATTACGATATCCAAGACAAGGTCAGTTAACACGCGGCCAGAATGCCATAATCAGGATCTCGCTGGCATTGATTCTGATGTGCCAATTGGCACTCTTCGGGCTCCTGTGCACTTTGAGTGGCACACGGTCGCTTTGATAGGGCCTGCTTGCGGACGCATACAGCTTTTTGTAGAGGTTTAACAGAGCCCGCTGCCAAGCCCCACCCGTCCTAGGCAGGCCCCCTAACTCGCAAACCGGATCAGACTATGGGATCAGAAGTTATGGCCAAAATACTTTTCTTTACTCCAGAAATGAGTAAAAAAGTCTGGCCCAGTTTTTAGGCACTTGCCCTTAACCGATTTATTCGTAACAAGTTGAAAATTGGCCAGCTTGGACTATATGCTCAGGAGTTGCATTCGACGCAGACTTCTATCCTATCGTTTCCTATTAAAAATTGGTCAGATCGGACTATGGGATCGGAAGTTATAGCCAAAATCCTGTTTTTTACGGAATAATCGCGTAAAAAAGTGTTACTTATTTTTCGGCTACTTATCCTCAACCGATTTGCTCGCAACAAGTTGCATTCGACGCAGACTTCTATCTCATTGTTTCCTATTTTAAATTGGCCGGATCGGACTATAAGATCAAGAGTTATGGCCAAAAAACTATTTTTTAAATGCACGAGAAAGGCGCCATCACCGCTAGGTGGATTAATCTGGGTTTTTGTCTTATGTTTTGTCTAACAAATTACTCTTTCCCTGAAGAAGACACTAAACCCGTGTCGAAACGTCGGACGAATAGTAAAACTCGATACAATTACATTACTGCGTAGCCGTTTTTCTCATATTTATGATCCTGGTAGTACCATTACCGATCCTATCGAGGTAGTCAACACGCTTGGGAAGTATTTTGCTGGGCTAGCATAGGTAGCATTCTGTCCCCATCAGGTTTCCTCAGATTCACAAAATTATGGTTTAAATCTACTGTTCTCGGATGCCAAGCTGTCTCCCTCTCCAACAGCACTCGCCCTCTCCAACAGCAATGGGATGTCGTGCGGTCCCTACGAGATTAGGTACTCAATGCACAAAAAAATACCGCCTTCCTACAGTGACGACAGCGACAGTTTTCCTCTTTGATTCATTAACTCTATTGTATTCCGCCTCTGGAACGAATTATTGGCAAATGACTCATCTCCATCTTTGGTCGTAAATAATGGTGTCAGGCCATTAGGCCGAAGGCCATTTGGCCGAAGGTCATTAGGCCGAATGGCCATTAGGCCGAACGGTCATTAGGCCGAATTAGCAAAAAGAAGCAAAAAGTTAAAAATGAGAAGTTCTTTCTTCCTTCTTCCATCTTCCTTCGTATATCTGTCTTCTTCCTTCTTCTTTCTTCCTTCTACCTTCTTCTTTCTTCCTCCTTCCTTCTTCCTACTTTCTCCTTCCCTCATTCTTCTTCCTTTTTCGTTCTTCTTTCCTTATTCTTCTTCCTTCCTTCTTCTTTCTACCTTCTTCCTTTTCCCATCTTCCTTTTCCATTCTTCCTTCCTCCTTCTTCCTTTTTCTTCTTTTTTTCCATCTTCTTTCTTCCTTCTTTTTCCAGTCTTCCGTCTTCCTTGTTTCTTCTTCCCTCTTCCTTCTCTCTTCTTCCATCTTTCTTTTTCCTTCTTCCTTTTTTCTTCTTCCTTCTTCCTTTTCCCTTCTTCCTTTTTCCTTTATCCTTCTTACTTCTTTTTCCTCCCTTCTTCCTTCTTTCTCCCGTCTTCCTTCTTTCTTCTTCCTTCTCCTTTCTTCTTCCCTCTTACTTCTCTATTCTTCCTTCTTACTTCTTTCTTTTTCCATCTTTTCTTTTTCCTTCTTCTTCCTTCCTTCTTCCTTTTTCCTTTTTTCTTCTTTCTTTTTCCTTCATTCTTCTTCTTTCTTCCGTATTTCTTTTTCCCTATTCTTTCTCCCATCTTCAATATTTCTTATTCATTTTTTTTCTTCTTCTTTCTTCCTTTTTTCTTCTTCCATTTTCCTTCTTCCTTATTCCTTTTCCTTCTTCCTTCTTCTTTCTTCTTCCCTGTTCCTTCTACCTTCTTCTTTCCTCTTTCTTCCTTCTTCCTACTTCCTTCTTCCTTCTTTATTCTTCCTTCTTTATTATTCCTTCTTTATTTTTCCTTTTTTATTCTTCCTTCTTTATTCTTCCTTCTTTATCCTTCCTTCTTTATTCTTCCTTCTTTATTCTTCCTTCTTTATTCTTCCTTCTTTATTCTTCCTTCTTTATTCTTCCTTCTTTATTCTTCCTTCTTTATTCTTCCTTCTTTATTCTTCCTTCTTTATTCTTTCTTCTTTATTCTCCCTTCTTTATTCGTCCTTCTTCTTTCTTTCTTCTTCCTTTTTCCTACTTCCATCTTCCTTCTTCCCTTTCCTTCTTTCTTCTTCCTTTTCCTTCTTTCTTCTTCCTTTTTCTTCCTTCTTCTTTTTTCCGTCTTTTTTCTTCCCTCTTATTTCTTCCTTTTTCCTTCTTTTTTCTTCCTTCTTTCTTCTTTCTTCTTCCTTCTTCCTTTTTCCTTCTTCTTTCTTCCGTCTTTCTTCTTCCCTCTTCCTTCTACCTTCTTTCTTCTTCTTTCTTCTTTCTTCTTTCTGCTTTCTTCCTCCTTCCTTCTTCCATCTCCCTTTTTCCTTCTTCCTTCTTCCTTCTTCCTTCTTCCTTCTTCCTTCTTCCTTCTTTCTTCTTCCTTCTTCCTTCTTCCTTCTTCCTTCTTCCTTCTTTCTTCTTGCTTCTTCCTTCTTTCTTCTTTCTTCTTCCTTCTTCCTTCTTTCTTTTTCCTTCTTCCTTCTTCTTCCTTCTTCATTCCTTCCTTCTTCCTTCTCCTCCTTTTTCTTTTTTTCTTCTTCCGTTCTACTTCTTCCTCACTTCGCACTACTCAATTCTCACTCCCCAGTTCCCATTCGGCCTAATGGCCATTCGGCCTAATGACCGTTCGGCCTAATGACCATTCGGCCTAATGGCCTTCGGCCTAATGACCTTCGGCCTAACGGCCTTCGGCCTAATGACCCAGCATCGTAAATAATAGAACCCTGACAATGTAATATTAGAAAAAAGGTATCTGAAGATTAAACAAAATATTCGCTGGCTAGCAAACGCAATTGTGTGAAAGAAAAAACCAACTTCATTTTTTGACTCTTCTGTCACAAGTTTGCACGCGACAACGATTCCCCCAAAGGCATAAGTCTGGCACACACGGCAATCAAAGTAAGTCTGTGCCAGCAACGAACGACCATGACGACGACGTCCTGTTGGCGCGTCCCAGACACCGACCGCTGCGCCGCCGGTCTTCTTCCTTTGAATGCAAGGATTACTTTGTGTGTTTGTGTGTGCCTGATGGCAGAGAACCCGCTCGTTCGTCATGTCAACCTTATCTATGCTGATTCTGATGGACTCTCGCGGGACCGTGTAACAAATCCCCCGGCTGCACCGACACGTGGAATTGCGTTACACACGGCGAGCTGCAAAGGTACACTTTACTGAGGTTCCAAATTCGATATGATGACGACGACAGGTTTTCTGCACGTTCCGGTTTGTGTCTTCATTCTAAGTGTAACCGCTTTCGCAGAGAACTTTTGTGTGGTACTTGTGGAGAAAGGACGGCGGATATCTCGGCGCACCCAAAACGAATCCAATTACGATCTGGTGATTGGTTGACGGTAGTGTGTACACGAGTAAACGTTTTTGCCACCTGCCTCCGGCGGATGGGGTGCGCCTGACTAGCTGAGGGTGGAGGAATGCTTACCTGTCATCGCCACGAAGAACGTTCTGCTCGGTGTCCCTCAAAGGAAAGCAGCACATGTGCATGGAACGGAGAAGCGGGTACCTACCTAAGTTTTGCAAGCGGGAAATTGTAATCCATATAGCCGCATGGCGAAATTGACAGATTTATCCTGCATATGAAGGATTTCTGAATGCTCAATATCGTTTGCGGCGTGCGTTTGATGAAATAGTTTGAATGCCATAAACAAAATCTTTGCTAAGCAGATTATGTGCTTAAAGCAGATAAGGCAAATGAATTCGACATTGTAAGGAAGTAGGGAGTCGTTTATGTAACGTAAAACAACAAGTTGTTGTAGATGTAAAAAGTTTCACATACTTGGTACTATGTAGTAGTATTAAGCCTCTTCCAATTAACATTCTACTTAAATCTCAAGTAGGAGAAATCGCCAAATGACGAACGGCTAAAATGCTTGCCAATTTGTAGGATCTTAGCAATCTATACAAATCTAAGCAGTCTGGTTATACTATTGCAATCAATGACGTTAGCACAATAAACCATTATCGACTACGCCACCAAGCCAAGAAGAAATGTTTCACTCAATGAAAATTGTTAGTCATGGCTGTTTGTTAAGTAGAAAATATAAATGCATCGATATTTAATTTTTTTGATTAGGTAACTAACCTCATGCCTCCGTTTGTGGAAGAGGCTGAGGGACCCACAGCGTTACGATGGGCAAAATGGAGAGAGCATTTTGATGCCTACTTGGCGTGGAAAGATATTGGAGATCACGAAGGAAAATTCAAGTCTCTAATGCCATTCGGAGGACCGGACGTTCGCAGAATAATTTCAAATTCCAGGCTGATGAGGATCACGTTCTTGGAAACTGGTACCATGCAGCGATGCAGCTCCTCGACGAATATTGCGTTCCTCAGGTTTCAAAATCATATGAAAGAAAGAGGTTTCGTCAGATGGCACCCGGCCCGACAGAGAAACTCGACGCGTTTGTCATCCGGTTGAAAAAGCAAGCATCCTATTGTGACTACAGTGATCAAGCGGACAATATGATCGTGGACCAAGTAATTGCAACTACAAACAACATGCAACTTCGACGCAAATGGCTTGAAAAGGATTATACTTTGGATCTGGTTTTTGCCGTAGGACGTAGTCACGAGTCAGTCGACCTTCAGCTTGCTGGATGGGAAACCGCCGGAAATTCCAAATCAGGTACGGATGAAGTTAACTATCATCTAGGCGAAGAATCTATATATAAAGTTAATACTGTGAAAAAGTTCCGCAACCGACCCCGCTGTGTCCGATGCGATAGTCGTCATGAATCAAGTGATCCTTCGTGTCCAGCAAAATTCGAGGAATGCCGAAGCTGTGGACAAACCGGTCATTTTGCACGCTGCTGTTTTTTTTGAAGAGGAAGCAATCAAAACCAATTTCATCACATCAGAAACCAAAGAAACGATTCATTCGAGAAGTACACGAAGCTACTACAGAAACCAAAGACAACAAGAATAATGATGATGTTTTCGACTTGTTTCATCTTGGCGGAAAGCGTAAGGTAAAATCGAGGTCGGTGGAGTTCCTTTGATGTTCGTTATCGATACTGGTGCTGATTAAGATATCTTAAGCAAAGAAGACTGGCGTATCCTTAAACAGATCGGTTTTGAGGCTTACTCAGTCAAGAAAGGAAGTACCAAAGTTTTCAAAAGCTACGGATCCAGCAACCCGTTTTTGCGGCCCCGTTCGGCCATGGATAGCTCCATTGGTGGAGTGCTTGCTCGCGTCCGCACCTGCTGGATGTTCGATGATGAAGAAGGGCCAGTCATGGCCTGCTGTTGGCTGATCGAACATCATGAAATCTCGTTATACGGGAGAAGCTTTCATCTGCCAACTAAACACACACAGCAGTTGAACTGCCCATTTTGCAACATATATTTTACCCTCACACCTAGAGATGTCGTAAAATCGCGATTAATCGATTGATTACTAATCGATTACTCTTGATTCTTGTCGATTATTGAATCGATTAATCATTGTATAGTAATCGATTTAAAATTAATCGATTATCACAACGATGAATCGATTAATCGAAATAATCAATTAATTTTCGACATCTTTATGATGTCGTAAAATTCTGGTTAATCGATTAGTAACTAATCGATTACTCACGATTCATCTCGATTATTGAATCGATTAATCGGTGGGTAATAATCGATTCAAAATTAATCGATTATCACAACGATGAATCGATTAATCGAAGTAATCGATTAATTTGCGACATCTCTACTCACACCGTTGACAGTATTAGGGTGAAATCAGGAGTGATTCAGTCTCATTCCAAATTTTCGACCACTATTCTAGTTTGCATCTGGAGCAAAATAGAACAAACATGTTGGTTTCTCCAGCAGTGTTCCATTCATGTTTTTCAAATTTTCAATTAAATGAAATCATTATGTTGCTGCCAAGAAAGGCGCCGTAATTGCAAAGTGGATTGATCCGTAGATAAAATGACGCATTCATACACCAAAACAATTGAAAAATATTTGAATCTCGTGATTCAGTCGTGGTTCAAATCTGCAGAAAATAGAACGTAACGTTATACCAGTTTTTTTTTTGACATTTGACTGGTATAAAAAATGAATCTAGAACAGCTGCTGCGAAAATGAATGTTCCAGATTCATATTCAAACTGACAGCCCCGAACGATTTGAATCACTGCTGATTTTACTCTTACGGTAGAAATAAAATTTCTTTATTTGTATTATTGATTATATGTATGGTTAATTAAACATGTTCAAAATAAATAGGGATTGAAGTATGCATCAAAATTGATAGAACTATTCCACCCGTCCGGCAAAGCTTACGTAGAATTCTTTTTCCCCTAGAAGAGCTTACTCTGAAAAAGTTAGAAGAGCTTGAGAAACAAGACATCATTGAACGGGTGAACGAAGCTTCAGAGTGGGTTTCACCAATGCTTGTGAAAAGAAAGAGTTCTGATGAAGTTCGCATTATTGTCGATTTACGTGGAGCAAACAAAGCTGTAATTCGAGAAATTCATCCTCTACCAATACTTGAGCAAATGACGAAAAAGATAGGTGGAAACCACATATTCACAAAACTAGATATCAAACAAGCATTTCATCAAATTGTTTTGAAACCAGAATGCAGATACATAACGACTTTCATTTCTCCAGTAGGGCTAATGAGACATGAACGATTAATGTTTGGTCTCTCAGCAGCGCCGGAGTTATTTCAAAAAGCAATGGACATGATATGTGCTGACTTTCCTTGGCTTATTGTATTCATCGACGATATTTTAAACCCTGCAAAAGATAACGAAGAACTTCTTGCTAGAACCAAGTTAGTTTATGAGCGTCTCCGCCAATTTAATGTTTTTTTTTTTTAATTTGGATAAAGTTGAGACTGGCGTCAAAGAAACTGAATTTTTGGGATATCACATTTCTGGACATGGTATCTCAGTTTCCCGTGGAAAATTGGAAGCTATAAGAATAATGGAAAATCCAAAAACCGCTGAAGAATTACGGAGTTTTTTAGGCCTCATAAAATTTGTTCATCAGTATATACCAGATTTGGCAACTATGGCCTATTCCTTGCATCTATTAACACGGAAAGGGACTCCATTTATTTGGAAATCAGAACACCAAGAAAAGTTTGAACAAATCAAGAACATTTTATTGAAAGACAAAATATTAGGGTTTTATGATCCAGAAGATGAAACATTCGTCATCGCAGATGGAAGCCCAGTTGGATTGGGTGCCGTATTGGTACAACGCAGGACGTCTGGAGAAAATCGCATAATCTGTTATGCATCAAAAAGTTTGACTTCAACTGAACAAAAATATGCTCAGACAGAACGCGAGGCATTAGCGCTTGTGTGGGCATGTGAAAATTCTACTATTATTTATATGGAAAATCTTTTTGGCTGATAACCGATCACAAACCACTAGTTGCTATTTTCGGAGATAGAATAAAACCTTCGCCACGGATTGAACTCTGGAAACTACGCTTAATGGCATATAACTATAAAATTATGTATCGACCAGGTAGAAATAATATTGCTGATCCGTTATCACGGATGTGCCAGTCCACTCCTAATCTAGGGAAATGCTTCGATGAAGAGTCAGAAAGGATCATCAGAGTTGTAGCTACCGATGCTTGCCCTATGGCTATTTCTCTGGATGAAATTATAAATGCAACCAAGGATGACACGGAACTACAGGACGTTATTAAATAGTTACCTTTCAATCCGCGACGGTGGCCTAAAACTCTGCAGAGATTCAAGAAATTATCTCAAAATCTGTCCACTGATGGATACCTGCTCATGAAAGATCAAAAGATTGTTATTCCAAGATGTTTGCAAAAACAGATACTTCAACTCGCACATGATCCCCATTTGGGTATATCGTCAATGAAACGTAGGTTGAGAGCAAAAGTTTGGTGGTCACGCATGGACATAATGATTGAGAATTTCGTACAAAATTGCACTGAATGTATTTTAGTATCGGAACCAGCTACAGAACCAATTTTGAGGATTAACATACCAGATCGACCTTGGAAGAAAATCGCAATTGATTTCACGGAAGTTGTTAACGGGCAACATCTTCTAGTCGTCAATGATTATTTTTCAAGGTATTCAGAGGCCATTGTTCTATCATCAATAACTGCAAATAACATTATAACCAAATTAAGGATAACTTTTGTTATTTATTTTTAGATATTTAGAGGCCATTTTTGTACCATCAATGACTGCAATGAACACTATAACCAAATTACGGGAAATTTTTGCTCGTTGTGGATATTCGGAACAACTTGTATGTGACAATGGACAACCTATCTCTTCGGCAGAGTTTTCAACGTTTTATCGTTCAAATGGAATTTTGATCAACCATACGGTTCCTTATGCTCCTTTTCAAAACGGGCTAGTTGAGCGGCAAAATCGAACATTACTGAAAACATTAAAACTTAGTGTTACAATGGAACGCGATTGGAAAACCGATCTTCAAGATTTTTTACACGCGTATCGAGCTACACTCCATGCTGTGACAAACTATTCGCCGTCTGAACTCATGTTTGGATGGAACATTCGTGATCGATTTCCAGGAAGGGAACGAGAGATTGTTATTGAAAAAGCCATTGAAAACGACAAGTTAGCAAAAGAAAAAGGAAAGGAATATACTAATAAAAAACGTCGAGCAAAACCTTCCAACATTGATGTTGGGTATATAGTTGTTATTAAAAATACAACTAAAAAGAACAAGCTAACACTAACATTCAATCTACAAGGATATATCGTAATTTAAAGAGAAGGTACAAGATTACATTAGGGTGGGTGTACCAATTGTCGCCATACATAAGAACAACTATTTTTTAAAAAATAAGTAAAAGGCATGTGGGTGGACTTCATATATCAAGCGAAAGGTTTTACTTCCTGTTCCTTAGAACAGCTGTGAAAACTACAATAAAATTTGTAATTATCCTCAAAATTGACTAATTCATAATAGGAACGCATGCACCAGTTGTGGCACTATTCTTAATTTTGGTTCCTTATTTGGCAAATCCCATTGTTTTCTTATGGGGCTGGCCAAATAGGGACCACTAGTGCGACAAATGGTGCAAAGGACGTCAAAAATTAAGCAAAATCAATTTTTACAATTATGCTTTGCTTGTTTTGGAGGAAATCAAAGGTGTTATCGTATCATATGAAAATGCTTTATCGATATGAACTTGGTTTGCGGTGATTTGATCGGCCATTTGGCATATAAAGCACTATAGTGCGACAACTGGTGCTATAGCCACAACTGGTACATCTAGCCTATTACATTAGAATTATTGGAAAATTGCGAAGGAAGTCTCTGAAGAAAAACCCTGATTAATCCACCTAGCGGTGATGATGCCTTTCTCGCTCGTTCAAAATAGTTGATAAACATATATGAAAAGTCTAAAATAACAATTGGTGAATAAGACTTATTTTTCACATTTATTTATACCAGATAAACCGGCCTAGGGTCGAAGATCTCGTAAATAAAGATATATTGAATTGAAAATTCACATTTGTTATAATTGCTGCCGGATGCAATTTGTTGCAAGCAAATCGGATGAGGTTAAGTGCCCGGAAAATGTGGTTGTGCAATTGCACAAATCGAGTTTCAGGCATAGTAGAAAAATTTTGAGCCCATAGTGAGTTCGGGCTGATTTTTAATGTGAAACAATGGGACAGGATTCGCCGTTGAAATAATCGGTTCAGGATAAGATTTCGAAAAATGAGTTAGATTTTTTTGCTCACATGCACATACACATACTTCTTCTGAAAAAGTTCGTATCGTTTGCTTTGAATACGAGAAAAGCAAAAAAACGGTGGTGAGAAAAAACAAATGTTTCCATTTGTCAAACTTTCGAGTGCTTTCCGTTTTGAAGCCAGAATCCAGCTTAGACTTCTATCATCTAATCAATAAGTTAGCTTTTTTGAAATTGTTGTTATGAATAATATGATTCTTCATATAAATAAAAATTAAGTTGACCATTCCCGTCAAAAATTGTATTTCGTTTCATTATTTCAGTCGATTCTTTGGCTTATCAACTTTCCCAAAGAACCCATATTTTTTTAAGCCTCTAACAACTAAATCCAAGGGCCTCATATGCCTGTCACTGGCGAACAAAGCTCGTGTACTCTGCATCGAAGCTTAGAACCGGTGTTAGGGCGCAATCGTTAATGTGAACATTTTTAAAAACAAAAGTGTGCATAAAAATTGCCTCGCCATAACAAAAAGGTGGTAGAGAATTAACACTGTTGTTTACAGTTTAGAACCAAATCCAGATGTCGCACATGTTGGGGTAGGGATTCAGTGCTCCGCCTTCTCCCCCTGATTAAATCAAAAGATGTTTTAGTTACAAGATAAAGTTTGTCGCTATCGTCGCTGTCCGGAACATCTTTTGCCGGCGATGATAGGAGAGCTAAATGTTAAAGAAGGAAAATCCATACGATTTGACCCAACATGTTCCGGACAGCAGAACAAAGGGAATCGAAGCGACAATCTTTATCTAGTAACTAAAATATCTTTTATTAAATCGAAAACAAAAACCGAAAACGTGTGCATGTGTGAACCGGTCTGTAAAAATGCACTCGGTGTTCGTTCAAAATCGGGTCAATCTTAAAAAACAGCACATTTTCGATTTTTGTTTTGAATTTAAAAAATATTTAGTGGCGTAAAAAAATATAGGTTAATTGGGAATGTTGACCTTAAATAAGCCAAAGAATCTATTAAGGGAATGAACATTTTTGACGAGAAAGGTAAATTTTTGCTGATGAGCAGTTCCATTTTTGTCATTATCATTCACACTTTTCAACAAGATTTATAAATTTGATCCGACTTAAAAAAATCTGAAGAGAATTCTACTGGGGTTGCTTTTCTTTATATGGAAAGCATTTTGCAGTAATTGGTATGAATGTATGGTTAAAATTGAATATTTTAATTTCTAAACTGATCCAAAATTATTTATCAGATCACTCTTTACAGGTAAACGATTCAAGCACAAAATCTGATAGGGTAGAATACGGCATTGGCAGGGTGCGACAGTTGTTGGCACCCTCAACAAAATTTGCGTTTTCCAGCAAACATACACTATTTATGAACATAATTTTGATTCAATCACACAATTTCAAGTCTAAGCTTTCATTTGAATAAGTTGTTTGTGTAAAAGTAGCAAGATTTGATATGTTAATCACCGAAACAAATTTGCACCTACGAAATCCGTGCCATTATTGCATTGCCAAAGAAAGCAGCGCACGAAAAGCAAACTGTTACTTACTTTTTTGGATCGCCTGTTTCTCCTCTTTATTGCGTATGACACGACAAATTAAGTACGTAAACTACTTTTTACACTTTATCACCATTTGATTATCACCACAAAGAGCAAATTTATGCAATATTTGCTTTAAGTTTCACTAAATAAAATCGGGACTGTTCGTTTTCTTTGACAGCAGCACACTTCGGAATAGAGCGAGAGAATGTGTTTGTGAGCATATCAAACACACGCTAAAAAGATACCACGCACAATTCTATGTGAGTTGATTTTAGTAAAAATACCAACAAAATATCCGGCGATGGCATTGATTTCAAAAAAAATGGTAAAATACAACTGCTTCAGATTTTTTACGCAGACCATGAATTCTATCAAAAGTGATAGTAACACCGTAGTATGTTAACCCTTATGTGGCTGACAGGACCGTTTTCCTTTTGCAACTTCAATACCTTCCAAGCTCATCAAAAAAATCATAACCATTCCCGTTCCTACTTAGCGCATTTCAACCATAAATAATTGCCTACTTTTAGGGTATTATCTATTATTCAACTGTGTGAAACAAACATATCATGAAAAGACCGCAAAGAGCAAGTTGTATATTTGAAACTGGTTGATAGACTTTTACGTACGACTCTAAGGCATTACAAAAGACAAAATATGTAAATCTTGGCAGCGGACAAAAAGCATATAAAATGGCCAACATTTTTCAAATAGGTTGAAAATGGTAAAAGTTATGAAAATGTCAATATCTGAATACACTAGTACCCTATCTGCCATTCACGTCTGTTTTTTGTTGGCCGCATAAGGGTGAAATTTGTTTTACAATGTGTTTAAATGCTTTTGCCTATCTGTCTACATGACATTAAATTGATGCCAAGGCTAAAAATTCATGTTTTGTTTTAAGCCAGTTTTGATAAATAATAAAGTTTGTTCCAAAATTGAGTGAAGCGAGATGAGCGTGCGGCCGATTAATATGAATGAATTTTACTACTGGAGGATATAAACAACCAGCATTTTGCACCAATACATTACCAGTTTTCTACTTCCATGTCTAGTTGCTAAAGGGAGCAAACTCATGGCTGATAATAGAAATTGCTATGCCAATAGAAGAAACGTTGACCTGTTACTTTATATTTAATTTACTGAGTTTGTGGTTAAAGCTGCTATATTTAGTGAACACCAGTCATCAAAGAAAGAGCATACAAATGTATACCAGTTAAACTGTACCTGTGTTTTAGTGTAATAATTCATTATTTTTGTCATTCAATTTGGCGAATGTCTTAGACTGCCAAGAATAGGTATTTTCCCCTAGATAACGCGTGACAGAGCTAGTGTTACCAAAATCAGCATTCTTGAGTTCATATTGTGCAATACTTTATATCGTAATGATAACATATATCGGAAAATCGAAAATCGTTGCTTACCTTCGTGTAATTTGTTATGGATTATAGCAAAGCTGTTTTCGATCATTTAGTAATATAGTTTCGATAATTTAGTAGTTTGTCAATAACTTATTCCAGAGGTTGAATTTCAAAAGTAATATTAAGAGGACTTCTAGAGCGAAGGTTTTTACAACTCTGCCTAATTGTTGTTTCTATTGCACTAATAACAGAGTTATAGCGCTGATCGAAATTTTGTTATCATTTAGTATTAGTAACTAGTGCTTTAACTCTGTTATTAGTTGAATTAAAAAAACAAACTATTAGGCAGAGCTGTAGAAAAATAATCGCACTAGAACTCTGCTGTAACACGTTTTGACATTTAACCTCTGGAATGAGTCATTGTAGTTTGTGAATGATCGAACTAAGACTATTAAATTATCTAAAACATAGTTGGATTATAGAAAAGTTTGAATACTTTTTCTACTGACTTCCAAAAATAGAAATTTTTCTCCGAAGCCTACCAAAACTCATTTTCTCCTGCATAATCCGAGTGCTTTTTATTTGAATTCTTCTAACAGACATGCTGTCACTATGAACGGGGTTCCAATTATTTGGTCTAGCGAAGTCCAAGATTTAGGACTTATGTATAGCATGAATGAATTAACTATCAAAAACCACACAGAAGGTATGCAAGCAAAAAGGTACAAATATAGTAAGTGAATATTCATAGAAAATCAAAATCTTAAAATATTTTTTTATTTACAAACTAATTGTTAGGCCAGCCATGTTTTACATACATATACTGTGCCAATATGGGTTATTTGCTGCAACGCCAGGAAGAATGCATTTACAGAGGATTCAAAATAAAATGTTGAAATTGATTATGAAGCACCAAAACAATAAGAATATTACATGTGACTTATTTGAATGAAATGACACAAAAGCACCTGACGTAAACTCAATCGTACCGTTTTGACTCAAATCCCGAACATGACTTATATTCCGATATAACTAAACTTTTTATCGGTTCAGATTACATGCCACCGAACCAAAGCACAGCCCCCGGTGCGTTACCGCACGTATGCACAAGCAGCCTAGGCAGCCTATGTCTTGATGTAGTGAAATAGTTATTTATTGCAAATCGCGTAGCCTCTTGTTCTTCGAACACCAGTATCTCAAGAAACAAAGATAGCTCAGTGGTAACGTGATAGGCTCTCATTCAGAGGATTTATGTTCGATCCTCGTGTAAGTCATCTTTTTTTTCAAAACTCATATTTTCTAGATGTGTGGTTTAATACGCATTGCAAGAAAAATTTTGAATACTAGAAAATTCAAGCGCCTTTAAAAAACAATTGTGTTTAATATTTTCCATGTTAATAATCAATGGAACGTAATGCTGTGTATTGTTTATATTTATATTCATGACATTTCTATAATTGAATCCATCTGATTATTTGGAATATTTGAAAGAATTCAGGTCTGAACTTTAGATGATAGAGGTAGGAAATGAAACATAAATACATAAGTTGAGAATCGATATGTACTCAACAGTTTTCTTTAATGATTGTTAGCAGAAACAAAATAGCTTTTGATTTATCTTAGTAGTAATCAAACTTGCCCACCGAGTTTCAGTAGACAGTAAACATAAGTAGGAAATTATATTCTATTGCTTCAATGCACAAAAGAAAATATGCTTTACTGAATAGAAAAGACATATTTATTCAATAAAATTAAAAGCTTGCGAGTTTATGGTGCAGCAGACGCTATATCCAAGGAATTGAGACCGGGGATTTCCCTCTGCGCGTTGTTTCCGCGGAGCTTTCCAAAATTTTATTTTTTCCTTTTGAACCAGTATCCGTTTGAACCAGTATCCCCAAATCTCATTTGCTCGGATCAACATTCAACCCAGCTGAGCTAAAATAGAACATTGCCGCACGCAATGCGATGTGTGTTGGTGATGCTTCCTTCGGCAATATTCATCCGACGGCAAGAGACTGAAGCGAATGCGCATGCGTCCCGCGTCTTCCCGCACACCAGCTGCGCTCCCATATGCTGATTGAACGCCACAAAGAATGATGCATGCATATGCGTAAAAATAGAACAGAAGCACGGCTTGCCGCTGATGCTACGATGGCTAAGCCGACCGATCCACAGTGGCGGAAAACCAGACAAAACCCAAAACAAATCGTGCTTTCGTGACTCTGACATTATTTTAATTTTGCACATTTAGTCAATGATAATTCCTCAATTTGTTAATTGTAGTTGGTAAATTTAATTTTTGGTGACTTGGTTCAAGTTGATGGTGTAACATATATGTATGGGAAAATAAAATTTGACTAAATTTTGTATCGGGAAAGATTCGGAAAGAACTGATATGATGCATTGAAATATATATTTTGTCACTTAACAGTGGTTAGTTTGGCGAATTGCGCCTTGTTGCACCAAAGCGGGAAATTTACTGTTTCAAGGTGAGAATTAAGACGCTGCTGTGATCCTAAGTCATGGGCTTCCGGAAGTCTTTGGATAGCATGAAATGAATTCAGCGTTACAAAATTACTGTTGCTAAATTTTAAGCGCAATCGTAGGTTTAGTCGAGCATTTGTATGGGGGACCACCACTGGGCGACGGCACATTGCCATTCCTTCTTTTAGGCGCATTCGAACGGGAGAGCGTTGAACGTGTTAAACAAAGCACGATGCTTTTTGAAATTGCTTAATGAGGACTGAGGAGTATTTATAGGCTGTTATATAGGGTATTTGTGCTTTTCTTAGCGCTTGATAGCAATAAGACATGAGAAAAGTTATGTCTAACGTTGGATGTAATTATGCAATTATACCAATATAATTTTGCATTAACATCCTCGAATCAATAGTGAATCTACTTTTAACTCAATTAAAGTAACAGCGTATCCAAGCGATTTCAATAGTTTATCTACTAGAGCATCATTACTGGGCGCGAGTGTTTTGATCATCCTCGCAGCGCTGTCATTTTAGTTTAGTCACTCTTTTTCGCACTGGTCACTATTTTCGGTTATCATTTTGGTGGCTGCATTCCGTACAGGTGACGTTTAATAGTTCATCAAATAGCAGCGCTGTTATCGCGCTACCAAATTTGATCACCTGTCCGCTGCCCTATTGTTTTAGCAGCGCATTTAGTAGCCACCGGAAAAGTGTCAAGTAATGATACTGCGCTGCCAAACGGCTTATACTCACCACCGGCAATCTTGCTCTAAGTTAATGTATTGAAACTGTATATTTTAATAACCAACGGTAAAAGCTAATATTTTCTTTTCTCGATCCATTAATACTTCCAGTATAGGAATCGGTACCCTAGCAGGATAAACTCTGATGCTTATAGAGGTAATGAATATATGCCCAATTCGATGATTTATATTTGTATGTATCTTGTCACATTCTATGTGTATTGATGGTGCTGTGGTGTAGTAGCCGCTTCCCGATCAAGAGATCACGAGTTCGAATCCAGATCAGGGCATTTTGCTTTTTTTTTGCACGTAAAAACAGTTTTTTGGCCATAACTCCGAAACGCAAAGTTCAAAAAAGGTAGTAGGCCTTAAACAGGTAAGACGTGTTTTTTCAACGTCTGACAGATTATTTCTTTTCAGAACGAAAATTTCAAAATCTTACAACAAACAACAAAATTAGAAATCCGAGGATGAAAACGATACTATGTTTGAATATTTTTGGTGTTTTCTGGAATGGAAAATCGATACCGATAGAAAATGCCATTTTTCTTCAACTGCACTGCACAACATTCTATATTGAAGTTCCTGAATCGACGCTATGACCGGAATGAGTTCCTTCAAAACTAGCTCAAAGCTTGCCCAATTTTTCCATAAATGGTCTCCTGCGGGATACTAAAATGACACTTGTATTACAATAGGCCCGTCAATAGGTCTGATGGTCAATAATCGGAATGATTCCTTTGCCAATCAATCATTGCAGAATGAATTAATGGTGAATTGCTACAATTGTTCTGGAAAAAGCAATCAATCGTCCGGTAAGTTCATAGCAATGTATTTCATATTGAGAACGATTAGATTTTACTACAGAAGACAGCTTAAGCTTAGCAAATTGAACAAAGGGTTTGTATATTCTACTACTATGTTGTTGTGCAATCTACATATTGATACACCTCAGATTTTTTAGTTGAAATGAGATTCCACGTAATTAGTACTTTTCAGATGCTGTGCATTTTTTCCTTTCATAGTTTGTATCAATCCATAGTTCTTCGTTAATGTGGTTTTAAGTCCTGGGCTAATTCACCTCAGATTGATGTCATTTATGCCAGGAGCCTATGAATGCCTCCAGCTCATCGTCATCCGTGATGCATCGTCCTACACGATTTTTGTTGTTGAGAGGGGTGGAAATTGAACCCATTACCATTCGCATGTGAAGCTCCAAACGCTATTCAGCGGGACGGGAGCAGAAGCGACAGGATTTGACAGGAAATAATTCTGGGCTAAACTGTCAAATCCTGCCGTTCCCGGGACCGTTCCGCTGCGTTGTGTATGGGGCTCAAGGCCATGTGATCCTCCATAACAACGAATATAAAAGTTTAAATTACTTACATATTTGATGAACCTCTCCTAATATTTATTCCGTAAAACATCCATTGTATTCAGTTTTATTTTTCAAGAGAATATAATAGATTAACATATACGCATCAAATTCGTTTTGTGAAGAATTGGCCCAGGTCCTGAAATGCAACTAGCTACCGCTAAAAAATCATTCTTCCCAAGATTAGGTTGATGGACAAAAGTATGATTCTGATTTAAAAAACTGCATTGGGTCGTTTTGGGGATTCGTGTGAATATTAGGGATTATCAAAGCATGTATGGGGATGCAAAATGGAGTCCCTATACAGATGTGCTCGACTTGCGGTTAGCGGCAGTATAATTTAACTCCAGTCACCTCATACATTGGTTCTATATAAATTGAACTTTGTTTCAGAATTGATCCTTAAAACCAGGGATTGAACTTATCATATGGAATTCCGAAAAGCATTGTACGGCGGACTTCTAGCTCCTTTTTCCCTCTACAACTTTGTCTAAGGGTACATTGCTCTGTGTCTAATGTTTGCAGAGTGAAGCGCTGGTATTGCGTAATATACTAAATGATAATAAGTGTTATTACGGTGTCGTTCATACATAACTTTGTTGACACATATTTCATGTGTCTCTTTTCAAACATTTAGTTTATTTTTTATTTTATTTTTTTTTTTTTTGTTCGGGATGAACCACTGCGTCCATTTCATTGAACTTTTGTAGTATACCCGTGTCATTTGTTTAGTGCATGTCTTTCTGCTCCATTTCTATTGAGAAGAAATGAAGTAGTCATTTTTTATTCATATATTTCTCAAGCTTTATGTAAGGCCTCTTTAGATTAAGGTACCGCTATTTATACCCTTCGAAAAATGGCTTATACCAACTCTCAAAGGCGCGTCCCTCAATCAGTTTCGGCTCAACAATAGGTGGGATAATACTGATTTTGACCATGCATCGGTACTGAAGTTCAAACATATTTTTGCTTCTTCTTATGAGTTCCGAATTCGTTTTTGTATAGAGATCTGATTTCATTGCGTTTGGCATTTACGAATCTCACCTTTACACAGAGCTCTAATCAGTCAGAGGGTTCAGCAGATCCACCAAATTCGTATCCGCTTCTTTCCTAATTAATCAGCGCTCTGGAGCTTGGAGATTCATGTCGTCAGCTTCTGAAACCAGCCTAAGATAGAGTTACGTTTTACAATTTACTCCATTGACCCCATCCAAAAGGAGCAACAAATGGGTCTTCTAAAAGCAAATTATAGTCGTTCCATACTCTTCCGACCATCACTCATAAGTATGAACAAGAATAGTAAGAACTAGAGCATAGTGTGGTAGATCTTACTCCGTATTACGACATGAAGAGTGTCTACCCAGCATTACAGGCTCCGTTAACTGCCTGGCTAATTGTTTCACCTCCCAGGCCATTCATCCCTCAGCACGGGTCGCCTGACACCTTGGGATTCAGGTTAGGGACGTCATATTGTCAGCTAGTGTTGTACCGAGCCTGGCGATATGACCGGATTCACACCGTTACGCACTACTTCAGAGTATCCATATCCCAGCGTAACGGGACGTGGTTTATTTAAAAAAAATAGTTTTAATATTCAATATTTTCTATATATGTGCTCGTGTTATTATGTATGATACTGCTCTCCGTCTTTTTATTTCATCTTTTCAGAAATCAAGAAGACTATTTTTCGATCCTTGAGCCAGAACGAATCCTACTCCACGATTAAAACCAGGAATTATTGGTTTTCCATCTTTGAAGACAGCATAAATCTAAAACTAGCTGTTGTTGAAGAGAGGTCATCCAGGGCAAGCGAATTGAAACTTGGTGAGAAAATTCCATCATATGTTTTTACCAAATTACATTGAAACTATATGATTATAAACTATAAAAAAAACCATCAGGGCACCCGATTGAAGCGATTTGGATAGGAAGAGTGGAATCGCCAACTTCCTATTGTTAACATCTCGTGGATAAAGGGCGGGCCCTTCTCCCCATCTATTGGGTCAATCTGGGAAACGAGGGCTAGATTATATTATTGTGTGTACGAACTTTCTTCTGGAAGGAGATTCTCTATTCATCCCGTGGATTCGCATAAGTGTCTTTGCTTATGGAACCACCCCACCCACTATGGCCCTTCATACAGGAGTTTGATGAAATACAAACAATACTATAATCATGATCAAATCGATTGTCAGATATGGCCAGTGCTATCGGCAGGTGCCTTGCTACAATAGATGGTAGTATCATCATCATCATCATCATCATCATAACTCCGAAACGCAAAGTTCAATCGATCTAATTTTAATGGGACCCAATGGAACCAATGGGACTGCATTCCGCGTCGAATGCAACTTGTTGCGAGCAAATCGGATAATAATAAATGCCCAAAAACGTGTCTCACATTTTTGTACACATACACACACACACATACATACACACATACAGACATCACCTCAATTCGTCGAGCTGAGTCGATTGGTATATAACACTATGGGTCTCCGAGCCTTCTATAAAAAGTTCGGTTTGGAGCAGTTCTATAGCCTTTCCGTATACTTAGTATACGAGAAAGGCAAAAAAAGGAAGAATTTCCGGATTAATTTACTTATGTCTGAGGAGTTTTTAAGGAAATTTTCCGGGAAAAACCTGTAGGGTTTTCTGGGCGAATTCTTGGAGAAATTCTGGAGAAGTTTCCTTGGGAATTTCTTGGAGAAATTTGTAAAGGAGTTCTTGGAAAACTTTTAGGAAAAAATTCTAAACCAATTTCCGGAGCGTTAAATTTTAGAAGAATTTATTTGTGAACAGCTTTCCTTGGAGAGATAATTAGGGATATCCTTGGAGAAGATACTTAGGAATAGGAATTTCTGAGAAAATTTCTCAGAACCCAGATGAATGCGCGTTAGATTTTCTATATCCAGTAGCCTTGAGAGCAAAGGTGTAGAATTGCCAATCCGGAGATGGCGAGTTCGATTCTCGGTCCGGTCTAGGATGTTATCGGGTTGGAAACATTCTCGACTCCCTGGGCATAGTGTATCCATTGTACTTGCCACACAAGATACATACTCATCCAATGACGGACATAGAAAAGCTTTGAATTAATAACTGAGGAATCGCTGCTAGAATACTTATTTGAAAAGCAGGCCAAGTTTCAGTTGGAATGTAGAGCTATTTAAGAAGAAAGATAACAAAACGTAGTGGAATTTAATGGAAAGTACTAAATTTATCTTAGAAAGTTGATTTTTTTAATGGAAATTTAGCATTATTTGTTTTTTTTTAGTTATTGGAGGAACTTCAAGGAGAATTTCAGCAGAAATTTTATAGGTGGTTATTCAAGAAGAAACAGGAGCTCTCGTGGATTTCCTGAGCAAAGCATTCATATAGGAACTTCCGGAACAATTTTTGGAGGAACTTCCACAAGATTTTTCAAGGAATTATCGGAAGCGGAGGCGCATCCGGAGAAGTTCCTGGAGGAACTCCAGGAGAAACTGTTGGAGGAGCTTCCGGAGGAATTCTTGGAGAAACATCCGTAGGAGTTCCTAGAGGTGAAATAGGTGAAGGAAGGAAGAAATAGGAAATAGGAAGAAGGAAGAAGGAAGAAGGAAGATGGAAGAAGGAAGAAGGAAGAAGGAAGAAGAAAGCAGGAAGAAGGAAGGAGGAAGGAGGAACAAGGAACAAGGAACAAGGAACAAGGAACAAGGAACAAGAATCAAGGATCAATGAACAAGGAACGATGAACAAGAGACAAGGATTATGGATGAGAGAAACACCTTTCAGAGGCATCGTTGCATTCATCTTCGCCTCGCTTAACCTTTCCGTCTCCAACGTCTGTTTTTAAGGGCTTTCAAAAATCTAAACTGCTGTAAAAATAGAATTTTTTGACCGATTCTTTCGCAACAAGTTGCATTCCATCCGGATGGATCCCTATTTTCGATTTATACTATCGAGGCTATCCACAGTACGGTTCCAGAATTATTCCAGATAACGTTGGGGTCAGTTGTCCCCGGAATAAGTGGCCATATACAATTTTAAGTAAAAACAGGTCGTGCGACACCTCAAACTTCATGATTTCAAAAAGCATTGATGGGAATGATAATTTTGGAGTTCCTGGCCCACTCGGATTCAACCTGGCCACATCGGTCACAATCCGGGGACCTACAGATTTCTAAATTGATTCAAAATAGGCCGTGCGACACCTCAAACTTCAGAATTTCACAAAGCAATGATGGGAATGATATTTTTAGGGTTCCTGGCCCACTCGGATTCAATCCGGCCACATCGATCACAGTCCGGGAACCTACGAAATGACCATTTCCTAAATTGATTCAAAATTGGTCGTGTGACACCTCAAATTTCATGATTTTATAAAGCAATGATGGGATTCATACAAGGGCATAGTCAGAGGGCTAGGTTGGAGCAAAACAACTCGAAAAATTTCGGGCTCAAGAATTCTCCTTGAAATCCTTCTAGAAGCTCCCCTTGGAACTTCTAAATTCCTCCGGAAAGTTATCCACAAATTCCTTTGAAAATCTTCGAAAATCTTTCTCATGTAATTGTTATTTTACCTTATCTAGAAACCCCTGACTAAATTTGTTTTTTGGGAAATTCCTTGAAGCTTTCTTCTCTTCTCCAAATTTTCCTTCTTGACATTTCCTTGGCTATTCTTCCAGACAAATCACCGGCATTTCCTTTAGAAATACATTCGAGAGTTCCTTCAAGAATTTACTTACTTACTTATGGATCCTGTACACCTCCGGTGGTGCAAAGGGCCGACTTGAAAGATCTCCATCCTGAGCGTTGCCCGGCTATCGCTTTAACCTGTTGCCAGGTTAGATTTCGGTCGACTTCTTTTATTTCTTGGAAGCTTTCAACATTCTCCACTGGTTGCCCGGCTACTGTGAAACTGGAAGGAGTCACCGTGTTTACTTCAAGAATACAAACGGAATTTCCTCTCAAAATTCCGCTAGAAGTTTCTTTAGAAATTTATGACGGAAATCCTCCGATTTTGCTCCATAATTTCACTTGTAAATCTATAAGAAATTCTTTCGGAAATTCTTCTAGGAACTACTCCGGGCATTCCTCCAGGAACTCTTCCTTCAATTCCTCCAGGATAACTTTCAGGAGTTTTTCCGGGAATACCTCAGGTATCAGGTATCAGAACGTCGGCTCCAGGGGCACGTTCACCTCAATTCGGGAGATTTGTGCCATCGCCTTCACAGCCTTTCTCATCACGCACCTGACGGAAAAGGAAGTGAACAAAAAGGATGGAAAAGTGAATAAATATGGATGGGAGAAAAATGGAAAGTTTGGGGAAGGTACCCTTGAAGAGGGCATACAACATATACAACACGTACAAAAGCTCATAGCTCCTTACCACAACGGGTTATGAACAACAGAATACTTTGAAGGTTCAGGTTTCTGTAGTCAATTTCACTTAGTAAGTGTTTACCAAATATTTGGAAACGCAGTTGCGCATAAACTGGGCAGTTACATATTTGATGATAAGAAGTTCCATAATCGGATTCACAACCATCACAGACAAAGGATTCAACACGTTGAATATTTGCCATGTGATAGTTGAGTCGGCAGTGACCTGTCAAGGCCTTGACTAAGACACTGCAATTCTGTTTAGACAGATTAGCTAAATAGTTAGCTACTACCGGAGATGGCTCTCGGATATACAATTTTGTTTGTCGACATGAATCCAAACTACTCCAATACCGTTTGTGCTGAGTGGAAGCCCAAGAGCTAATCAAACGCTTCACCAAACACTTAGATATTGCAATAGCTGGCTCAGGTCCAAAAAAGTCTTGTGATGCTCCAGTGCGAGCTAACTCATCAGCCAATTCGTTTCCAGCCATGGAAGAGTGGCCAGGCACCCATATAAGGTGCAATGTATTAACTGAATTCAGTTCCTCTATTTGAGTTCGACATGCGATTACTAACTTCGACCTTGAGTTGGCCGAAGCGAGGGCTTTGATAGCTGCTTGACTATCTGAACAGAAGTATATTACTTTGCCCATTATGTGTTTTTGCAGTGCGGATTGCACTCCACACATAATGGCAAATATTTCCGCTTGAAAGACAGTGCAGTGTCTACCCAGTGAGTGGGACTGTTCCAATCTTAGCTCATGCGAGTAGACACATGCACCCGCTCTACCTTCGAAGAGGGAGCCGTCAGTATAACAAACAATGCTGTCCGACATACTTCTCTCCAAATAGCCAGATGTCCACTCATCCCGCGAGGGGAATTGTGTTGAAAATGTCCTATAAGGAAAACTACTAGCGAGTGTGAGATCACTTGGAGCGAGGACTGTTCTGTCCCAATCAACCATGAGTTGTAACAACGAAGTGTGTGTAGAACTGCGGTTTACAGGATTCTTTTCCATGAAACCGAGAACCCATAATCGGTAAGTACAAGAAAGTGCTTCTTGTTTGAGATGTATGTGTAGTGGGACAACGTTGAGAAGAACCTCGAGAGCAGCCGTGGGAGTCGAAGAGAACGCACCAGTCATTGCCATTAGGCACATTCTTTGAAGGTGGCCTAATTTAGACTGAATTGTCCTCACTTCACCTTTTTGCCACCACACAAGACATTCATAAGCCAAAATTGGTCATACAACTGTTGTGTAAATCCATTTGATATATTTGGGTTTAAGACCCCAAGTTTTTACGAAAGTTCGCCGGCATTGGTCGAAAGCCATACACGCCTTCTTGACTCTGAACTCAATGTTGGGTGTCCAGTAGAGCTTGGAATCAAGAATTAGTCTCACATACTTTACCTGATCTGTTACATTGATTTCAGAGTCAAAAAGATGTAATGGGCGAATACCATTACGGTTACGTTTTTCCGTGAAAAGTACAATAGATGTTTTATTCGGATTAACCGAAAGGCCATATTGGCGTTTTGCATCAGGTCGAATAAAGTAGTAATACACAAACCGACTATCAATATTAGATAGTCGTCGGCAAATCCATAGGTAGGAAAACCGCCATTATTGAGTAATCTCAATAGCGTATCTGCAGCGAGGTTCCACAAAAGTGGAGATAATACTCCCCCTTGGGGGCAGCCACAGACACTTAATTTCCTAATCGCTGCTTGACGTAATGTCGAGTAGAGATGTCGGTTTTTAAGCATCTGGTGAATCCATTTGGTAATTATATTAGGTAGCCCATGACAACGTGCGGCTTCCAATATTGTATCGAAAGACACGTTGTCAAAAGCACCCTCAATGTCTAAGAACGCACCCAAGCATGATTGCTTTTGAGTAACCTTGTGTAGAAGAGTCACGGTGGATTCCAGATTGGTAAGCATGTTGATTAACATGAAGAGGCATGTTTGCCAAACAGTCATCATGAATGTGATGATCGAGAATGCGTTCTAACCATCTCATAAGACATGAGGTCACACTCATCCGTCTAAACCTCTTTGCTTCTTCATACGAAGCCTCAAACCCCTTCTGAAGAAGAACTGGATAGATTCCATCTTCCCCTGGAGATTTGTAAGGAGCAAAACTATTAAGAGCCCATTGAATCGATTCAGTAGTTATGATTCTACGAGCCTGAGCCCAAGACCCATAACTACATGAAAAGACATCAGGAACATCCGAAGATGCTATATCTACACATCCAGGGAAGTGTGTATCAAATAAGTGCTCTAACGCTTCTTCGTCAGAAGAAGTGTAGTTGCCATTTGGCTTGCGAATTTCGCCAACTTGGAAATCCTTGGATCTCGCAAGAATTTTATTCAATCGAGTGGCTTCACTCAAATTGGAAACATTTGCACAAAGGGTTTTCCAGCCGAATCGTTCAGCAGATCGTAGAGCCTTCTTGTAAGCTATACGAGCCAACTTGAAAGAATCCGTCCCTGCTGAATGGCGTCTGTTCCAACTCATTCTACACTGCTTCCTGAGCTTAGCCAAATCGGAATTCCACCACGGAGTTCCTCTTGAGGTTTTCACAGAACGCAAGGGGCAAGCTTCTTCAAAAGCTTCCACGATATGCAACGTTGTAGTATCAACATCCAAGTCGGTAGGAGTTTCTATAGAAGGTAGATATCCATGAAACTTTGTCGAGAGCAACTCTGTATAGAGATCCCAGTTGGTTGAACGGGGATTTCTAAAATGCAAGGTCTGCGAAGAAACATTCAACTGATCAAAATAGATGTAGCGATGGTCAGATATGGATTCCTCATCTGACACATGCCAATTCGTCAACTCGTGACTGATTCTATTGGAGCAGAGAGTTATGTCTAATACTTCTGCTCTATTAGATACCATGAAGGTTGGGCGATTGCCTATGTTAAGTAAACCAAGTTCGGTACTACTTAAGTATTCCATCAAGCTGGAGTATTCCATCAAGCTGCAATATATGACAACTCGTTTGAAAGCATCCGTAGGGGATGGTTCATCATGTGGTAAATAAACCGAACAATAGACGTATTTCCTGACGGGGGATCCGCCAGTTGCATCAATTGTGACAGCACATACATCTCTGGTTGTTAGTTCAGAGATAAGTGTAGCAACGATAGCGTTGTTAACAAGTACACATGCATGCGGCATTGATCGAGAGTTTGCCATTTCATTACTGAAAGCAGCAAAAACCGGGTTTACTAGGTTACCTAGGTAAAAGCTACCCTTGCGAAAATAGGGTTCCTGCACCAAAGCCACTTGAGATTTGCCATTTTGCATAAGTCTACAAAGATTAATCATTGCTGCTCTTTTGTGTTGAAGCTTGATTTGAGCTATCCTAACTGTAGCCATTGCTAATTACGATAATACACTCCACAACTTCAACATTTATGAGAACAGCAACGATGAAACCAAGTCGATATCGTATCAAGAACGTCAAAGACGAAACACAGAGTACACTGTGAAAAACGCATAAAACGAATCCATATAGGTAACAATTTGATGAAAAACTAAATGAAAACATACACATAATCCCACCCTTATTTAACCTCGAGTTGAGATTGAATAAGAGTAGCCGATTATTTCGGGGAAGCAAAAACTAGAGATCATCTGTATGGTGGACTTTTATCACTGGAACAGGCAATCCGTAGCATTATTCTTAGCCAGACAACCGGCTGCCGACAACACACGGCTATCTAGGCTGTTCGTGGAGAGAAGTTGGCATTGACTTTACGTCAACTCTCAAAAGAGAGAAGTTTCTTTAGAAATTTATGACGGAAATCCTCCGATTTCGCTCCATAATTTCACTTGTAAATCTATAAGAAATTCTTTCGGAAATTCTTCTAGGAACTTCTCCGGGCATTCCTCCAGGAACTCTTCCTTTAATTCCTCCGGGATAACTTCCAGGTTTTTTCCGGAAATACCTCCATAAATTGAATAGCGAAATCCTCTAGGATTTCATTCTGGATTTTTTTTCGCTTTTACTTCAGAATATCCTTCAAGAATTCATCTAAATTTTTTTTTAGAAATTTATCCAGGAATTCGTCCATGTATTTCCTCTCAAATTTTTCCAGGTATTTTCCCGGGAATTGCTTCAGGTACTTCTCCAGGAATTCCTTCAAGAATTTCTCCTGCGGAATTGTCCTAGAATGCTTTCCGAACTTCACTAGAAATTTACTCAAGAATTTCATTCGGATATTAATTTGAGAGTTCCTCCAAGATATCTTCCAAGAGTTCTTCCAGGAATTTCTTCAGAACTAACCTCCGGGAATTTATCCGTTAATTTCTTTAGCATTTCATCTGGGATTTTCTGCATTTATTCCTCCTGGTATTTTTCCGGGAATTCCTTCAGATATTTATCCAGAAATTCCTTCATGAACTTCTCCAAGAGTTAGTTCAGGACTTCCTTGTGAGAATGCTTCCGGAAGCTCCTCCAGGAGTTTTTCCAAGAGTACCTCCGGGAATCCCTCCAAGAACTTCACAGGGAATTCTTGGAGGATATATGGCAGGAATTTCATGGGAAATTCAGCTCCGGCTATTCCTCGGCTATTCAACGGCTATTATCTACATATTCCTCCAGAAGTTCCTCGGAGAATTTCTTTGAGAGTTCCTCCGGGAGATCATTTGAGAATTCTTCCAGGAGTTCCTCCTAGAATTCTTACGGAAGTTCATTTGAGAGTTCATTCAGGAGTTCTTACGGGAGCTACTCTAGAAATTCTTCTTGTAGTTTTTTAAAGAAATTCCTTCAGAAGTTCCACCGGAAGTTCCTCCGAAAATTCCTCTGATAATTCCTCCGGGAGCACCTTCGGAAATTACTCCAGGAGTTTCTTCTTAGAGGAACACTTGGAGGAACTGCCGTAGAAACTTCCTGAGGAATGTTCAAAGAAACTGCCGGTGGTTCTCCCGGAGGAATTCCCGTAGGAACTGCCGGAAGAGCTCCCGTAGTTCTTACGGGTTCTCGGATGAATTTCAGGATGAACTCCTAGAAAAGTTCCTAGAGGAACTCTCAGAGAAACTATTAGAAGAACTTTGGGAGGAATTTCCCGCTAAATTTCTGAAGATGAATTCCAGAAAGAAAGCTTGAATGCATTCTCGGGGGAAAAAATCATTTGTAAAATCATGAAGTTTGAGGTGTCGCACGACCTATTTTGAATCTATTTAGAAAATGGCCATTCCGTAGGTCCTCCGGATTGTGGCCGGAATAAATCCGAGTGGGCCAGGAACCCAGTCGGCGCGTGTTAAATTGTTGTCCAATTCTCTCTTATTCCGGACATCAAGAAGGCTCCTTTTCCATTTTCGGCTGAGGCAGATTTGGTCGATTTGATTTTCGTGTGACCTTGTGAACCGGTCGATGAGGAAGGAGCGATTCCCCGATCACCTTGTTGTCATTTTCACACAAATAGCTCTCCGTTTTCGCTCATTTCTCCGATACCATGGCGTCCAATTGAACGTTGATGTTATATATAAAGCAAATTTTATTCCAATGTCTACCAGCTTCCATAAATGATGCGCAGCGCCAAATAAGAAAGGGGATTCCGGTTCTTCTACCTTTCAACTATATCCTTCATAAACTTCTTATATATAACTCTGTATTTAAAGTTTTGTAACATGAAGTTTGGATCGCATTCAACGGAGACGAAAAAATAATAGATTCAGCAAGAAGTAACATTTTCTAAGGTTGTTTCAGGTGTGAAGCAGATCCAAACCAACCCCTAACACATTCTTTGAAAGGCTCATTAAGACAGTCCTAACGCATACAAGTGTGTGCTGGAACTTTAGTCCCTTGTAATTTGTATGGAGCATGATTTAAGATCATCCGTTCTAAAGACCCGTTAGCCCCGTAGTTTTTTTAGTTTTGAATACACACAAGAACAAATTTGTGGATAAGTTTCCGGAAAGCAAGGCGCTAGAGCGAAGCTCAAGTCACTGAAGAACTGAGACGAGACCTGCAAAGACAGCTTTTTTTCTTGTTTTGGCCTGTTTTGGCACTTGTTATTCTTTTCATCACAGTTGATCATCGATTCTCAACTGTTTCTTTGCGTGTTTCACCTAAATCCCGGGTAGAATCTTCTGAGCACTATAAAAGTGTTTGCAATTAACGGATTTGTAAACTTATTTTTATAAAGATTTTCCTATTGGGATTAAAGCAGGTATTCATAACTGTTCAATATCAAGCCGTCCGGCTATTCTAGAATACTTTTCAATGTGAGAAAGTACTCGTAAAACAAAATCATTCGGAATACTTTTTGAGGGATACCAATACTTCCACACTAAAAAGGTGCTGGTTGCATCTGACAATTCGTGACAGCGCTTGCTGGTTGCAGATTACATTTTTTCCTCTGTGCAAGTCCCGTCCCAGCTGAAGAATGTACAGCACATGACATTAGATTGTTTGTAGATTTCGTAAAAGCGCATACTATGATGTTGAATAAAGCGTCGCTTTGTGTGTTTTCGTGTTGGAATTTTCGCGCGACAAATAGTGGTTGACTGCTAGCGCCTCTGCAGGCAGAATTACGCACAAAAAAGACGAATAATCGATTTATTTAGTGTTACGTCTGTTTGTCTGTGTATTTATCACAACCGATTATATTTTGTGTTTACTGTTTACCATTCAACATTACTATGTTTCACATGGATTATTACATATTACAATTAATGGCTTACTAGTCCGGCACTGGGGTATCTCCCCCTATTCATTATTGGCGTTGCCACACAGGGTTTATAAATTCTTTACATTCAACAAATTAAACTATTCCGACATCTGCCGTCGCTGATTGTCTGTCAGTCAGTCTGCCCCATTATTGGTGCGTGCTGGTTGCCACGGCTACCTTAGTTTTCGCCGTCAACCACAACGCACCATCCGCAGCATGCCATCTCGGATGTCTACCCGAGATCTCATTCAAGTGAGCTTTCCGCTTGAAACTTGGCTTACCGTCGAGCGTTACTCCCATCACTCCCCATTCCACTCGTCCACATGTTCGGTTCGTTTGTGTTTGTGCGTTGTTCCGTGTGCCATATCACAGATCACTGCCCCACCGAGTCCACCAACCTCCACCAGTAGCGTTATGCGTCGGTGTTGGTGTGTTGTTTTTCACCTGTTTTCCCATACTCCGGTAGCGTTGAATGCCGCTGTTGCTTCTCCATTACCCCCGTCATATGCTTGTGCTCTGAATCCTCGTCAAGAGCAATTGAAAGATGTAATTTTATCGATTTTCAACGCTCTCGACCTCAGACTCCTCCGCTCTAGTTTTTGGTCCATGTTGCGATCCAGCAGGTAGATTGGATGCTGCAAAGTCCGCGTGCTGCTACTACTGTGGACACGAGATCCATCGGATTCCGACGACTCGGCACGAGAGAGCCGAGATTGTGTGTTGCTCTTGCATTCCTGCGTTCGAGAGAAATCTTTTGGTACCATCGCTCCTTTATTTCCGTTCTCGCATTTTCCATTTTCTTCTCCCATCCCATCGCATACTGCTATTCGGGAAAATTTTCCCTCTCACCTTCACATCGCTCGCGCTCAAAGGTAGTCCAACTCATTTTCAATGAGAGAAAAATAATTGTTCTTTTCCGCCTTTCATATCCCGCGACGGTAGCGGCTTGTTCGGTCAATTTTCTCACTTCTTTTCATACCATTTCCACCGCCGCGCCGAGCAGCATCACCGCGCTTGATACCCCACCCACCCAACGCTATGTCAGAGCTGTGCATTGTTCTCAGGTTTGAGTTTGTGTTATATTCTGTGTTCGTTCGGCAACAGAGTCACGCTTCAATGGTTCTCACGCGTGCTCCTGATTTGCTTGCTCACTTTTGATTTCACACTTGCGAGATTTTTCGTTTTGTCTACTTGTTCAACTCTGGAACGTCACGTGGAAAATGGCGTGCGACGCCACTGGTTGCGGTGGGAAAACCATGTGGGGGGCTGGGTGGGGGACTTTTCTTTTTATGAATTGTTTTGGTCGTGTCATGATGTGAACTGCTGATGTTGCTGCTGTGCGATGGTTAACGATCATGACGGCGACGGTGCCGTTGTGTGAGTGAGATACGTCGGCGACTAACCGCTCCATGCTGGCAGATTTCTGTTTGTTTTTCCTCGAAGACGTAAAATAGACTTAACTGTTTTGTTATTTAATGTTATGAGTAGTTTTTGGCGAATGGGTATGGTTTGTTTATAATTGTGCTTGGTTTCATTGGCGTTTGCGATGTTTTGTGTGTACTTGAGAACGATAAATAAATCTACTCGATTTGGCCTGGCTTCCATTAGAGTGTTTACAATAATTAATGAGTTTGTTTTTCATAGGGAATTGACTACATATTTTCCCTTCCCTTATTTATGCCTTGCCTTCAAGTTCAGGTCATTCCATTCTTAAGTTGAATTCTTACTTGCTTCGGTATAATTACCTAAGCTAAAATCTTAAGGACGAAAAATGTTAAATGATTAGGTGGACTACATTGAATGAAGATAAATTTGTTGGATTCAAGAAGGCAAATTTGAAAAAAAAACAACCGGTGTGGCAGTTATATTTAAATTATTAAAATAATGTTCTCGATATTTGTATATATAAGTTTGGTATCATATCGGATCGTAAATAAAGTAGTGAAGAGCTGGTATCAGTTAATAAAATTCACGTTAAAAAAGGAGAAGGAGGAAAACGAAGCAGGGGTTGATAGCTCCCTCCTAAATTTACATGTTTCATTCCATTTATCTAGCCTACATCTAAACAGATAACACTGAATCAACAATTTGACGCCACAATACACGGTTCGAGGCCAAACCTCTCCATCCTCGATTGCGACCCAAGCTCGGCAAGTCGTTCTGCACCTGGTCAGCCCATCTTGTTCACTACGCTCCACGCCTTATTGTACCTGCCAGATCGGAGGTGAACACCATCTTTGCAGGATTGCTGTCTATGACGCCGGCAAACCAAATAACTGGACGGATTTAGTGAATATTGTACCATTCGTGTTAATCCATAACCTTCGTCTTAATCTCCCCAAAGCAATGTTGAACAGCAGACACGAAAGACCATCACCTTGATATGGAAATGCTAATATCATCTTCCAAACTTAGACGTACATGTTCATGATAGAATTAAAGGCGAAAGTATAGAATTGATAGTTCTGTTAGGATACGGCAGGCATGAAGAATGTTTTTATAGAAGTCGACTTGAAAGCGAGCCATTAGGATGCTCTTGAAACACGAACTACGCACATCATCCGATCCATCGTCGCCTTGATCAAACGTATCAGTTTATCCGGAAATCCGTTTTCGTGCATTGGCTGCCATAGCTGATCCCGATCGATTGTGTCGTATGTGATTTTGAAGTCTACCACAACAGTTCTCACATTGAACAATATACTCAAATATTACTGTTCACTAGCGCCTTGGAAGAAGTGCCCATTACACTGAGCACCGTTTCGTAGTCCTGGAAATCCTGAACAATTTTGCCGAACACAACTTGGGTGTAGATATTTCACACATGCATGAATATTGCAATACTCGCGCCGCCTGTTTGTAAAATTCCCAATTATTTTATCCGTTACAAAACAGTCCCTTCCCATCAGACTTTGTTGAAGACATCATCTTTACAGATTTCAAATTTGTGCGATAAGAATATTTGCATTGTGGAAAATTCCGAGATCGAATGAGTGACGGAGGTGTATTTTCCTATACATTTTGACTGAAATCCCCATACAAACTTCAAATCAAATGCGCCAACTTATGCAACAAGCGATAGAGCTGAAATTTTGAGAGATTGACTTTCTCCCCAAAAGTCACAATCCTGGAGGGTGCCCCGTGGAGTTCTACAGCTTTTTGTTTCCTGGGCCAGTCTATTTCATATATACCACCACCTAGCGGCCAAGTTCGGAGCTAATAACTGCCTCATGTCAAAGCACACGCCTTCCTGCATAACTTTTTCGAACCCCGCTAAGTGCCCGCCCACCTATCTTAGGTAACGTCTTGAAAGATGATTAAATTATCTTTCGGAGCTGCCCAAAAAATCCAAAATTGGCCAATCAATAAAAAAGCTATAGCAATTTAAATTTGGCAACGTAAGTTTTCTGAGCACAGACAGAAGGTTTAAAAGCCGTTTAGTTTCTTATCTTACGCATATCAAGGGTCTTACGTGAAGAATTCAGCTTCGCATAGAACCTTCGTGCGTTATAAGCGCGGCACAGTCGCTTCATCTCTTCACGGTCAGACAGAAAAGTCAGACATAGTCCTACGTCAGAAGCGCCAGCTGGCGACTATGTCTGCCTTTTCTATATTGGGGTACACTTTACAATTGCGAAAATCGGAGACCGTCACGAAAATATGATAGACTTTAAACTTTAATATCTCAACCGTTTCGTGATGGATTTACAATTGGACCATTCGATCAAGGATAAGTCAAAGCTTTTTTGTATGTAGGGGAACTGTTCCGATCTCCATCTCACTGTACATATATCCATCTCATCGCTAAACAAAGAAATACGGCACCAAATTCGTCGCTTCTTTTTGTCAACATGCGTGCTCACTGCTGAAAAAAATCACAAAAATAATAAACAAACGAAATTCCTTTCCATTGCTTTGATGGGATGGAAATAGGAGCTATGAGATGAAGTGGCGAACCGTTCCCCTATATGCAAATTCTTATTTTTAACTGTCTATAATCGATATTTGATAAAAAGTTTAGAAATAAGTAAACCAACCAATCACGTACATGCATCATAAACACAGACATCAAAATCAAGCAACTTGGGGGTTTTGATCTAATCCTCAGTTTCAGCAAGATTTCACGCAGAGCGGACGCGTCGGAGCGGATGCATCGAAGCGATTGTAGCGGAGCGGATACAGCGGCACGGTGGCGCTGGTACTATTTTTTTCAAATGAAAACCATCGCATTGGTGGCGATGCGGAAAATTGATTACAAATTGTGACGTTAGTTAGTTATTGGAAAGGCGCATTGGGGAAAGAAAACTGGTTCTTCTCAGAACCAGCATTTCCTGGAAAAAAAGGGTTAATTGCAAAAATGGACTGTTTCGGTGGCATCGGCGTTTGGCATGGTAGCTTGGTTTTTGTTAGTGATTCCATCCAATAAAATTTACTCAATATGGGGTTGATTTATTGATATTTTTCGGTGAACAAAAACTATACGCCATTTGTTTTCCTGCGTGACGTTTCGGTCTACTACTTTCATAAAATTTATTGCATCGTCACTCTCAGACGCGCACTTGCGATTCTGCTACCGAAGGCAACTTTTAGTCGTCGCCAAATTATTAGGTTTTGCATTTTGAAGACAGTTTATCTCGGATCAACTTTCTTTTGTATAAAGTGGTGGAGCGGACCGAACCGACTGCCAAATCGATAATGACACCACTTTAGTAAACATTATTTACAGCAACCACCCATCGGCGACCGTCGCTCGGACCAACAGATGCCAAGCGATAATGTTTTGTAATTGAATAAACTTTGTCTTGGAATAAGGATTTGTTCAAATATTAAGTAACTCGAAAAACGTTGATTTTACAAACTTTCCACCCTCGTAACAATCTGTAACAAAATTAAGAACTACCCGGATAAAAAATATGATTAAAATATCATACATTTTACTGTTCCATCACCAATTAAAACAGAGTAACTACCATTGAATGTAAAGGAATTTTACCAATTAAATCACATCAGGAATAATGGTTATCCACGCTAAAATGAATGGTAAATGGGATTTTTACAATAGAAAGGGGGGTTGTTATGTATCTTTACAATAGAAAAATCGAAAAATTTTCGTACAAAACTCAGAGCAAAACAATTAATTTTACGGTTCTTCTATGGGTTGGTTTCGAAGGACAAAACCATAGAAAACAAAGTATTTCAAATGTTTTCTCTTACTTTTTTATTGTTTTACAGAAAAAATACAATGCGATTTGGAATACATTTCACACTAGGGGAAGAGGCCCCAAAACGCCCACCCGATGCAAAACGCGTTTTGTGGTTTCCCTCATATTTACCGTCATTAATATGTCCGTAACAAAACTTGATCTAAAATTATGTAGGATAGGCGAAGAAAGTTTCAAAATAGTGCATTAGAAGGTCGGAAAAACCGAAAATTTCCACATTTTGAAGAAACATCTAACATTTTGGCGAGGCAAAACGCCCTAGTGGCAATAACCTACAAAGTACTTGCGTATCCACGGACTATCCATACTAGAATGCTGATTCGCCGACGCGTGGTACTTTGTTCCCTAGGAGCTGCCAGCTAAAAGGCGTTTTGCCTCATGAGTTCTCCGGCAACAAAATATCACCACTTTTTTGACATGTGAATATCATCAATATGATTGAAATTTTTGACAATTTTTGAATGGCATCAACTAGCTATCTTGGTTAACTGATGCATAATGTAAAAATACCCATGAATAGCGTTACAAATAAGACAATAGAGCAGTGTTTGCTTAGCTAGAGCACATTGCCTCCCCCTTCCCCTAATACTACACTAGAAATACAATACAATTAAATATTTCACAATTTGTTTTATTGATTGGAATTGAGGTTTAATTTTAATTCAATTTTAGATTTTATTTTATTTTGTTGTTGAGCGCTCTTCAAAGCTAGTAGTAGTGTTCGTAGTTTAATTTTAACATGGCGGCGCTTGTTGCGGCCGCAGTCTCCCGGCATCCTTTTTGGGACTTATCTTGATTAAACATGCTGTAAAACTTCCGTGGTGATCCGCCTGTAAATGATGAACATTATAAAAGAATATCAATGTAGAAAATATAAAGAAAAATTAGGGGAGACTGGGTAGACTTGATCCCCTTTTCTGATTTCCGATGTATCACAGCCAAAAATAAATAAACATACACAATTTCCACACAGACTCTCTAAGAAATATAGAATTTAACTTTACTGTTGTATGACAGTCCTTAAATTATTGTTGTTATTGATACACAATCTATTTTTCGGAGTGCTGTCAAAAATCGACTTTTAAAATATTCGGGGGAAATTGATCCCTCTCCAAGAACTTGCTTTGATAAAATTAGATAGGTGCCCTCAGATTTTTCAAATATTTTTCCTTCAAAATACGCAGAATTTTCGAATTTCTGTGCGTATACGTGAACGATTTTTGTTATTGAATTCGACAGCACATGCAATTCGAAAATTTGGGGAGACTTGATCCCCTTTTTATGATATCTACGCAATAAATAATTTTTCCTGACAACCCGTCATCAAATCTGTCAAATCTACAAAAAATTAAAAGCCTGAGAACAGATTTATTGTTTTTTTGAATTTTTTCGCCAAATTTTTGTATGGATGACTAACGGGGGATCAAGTGTCCCCATATTTAGGTAATAACATCAAATCAAAATATCCTAAAACTTTGATGGAGTGTTGACATTTTCATCAGTACAGATCATTAAGCATATTAATGGATTTGTGCTGTGAAAAAACGAAAGCATCTGGTCATTGTTATGAAAAGTTGTTCAAATTTTGCTTGGCCAATAAAAAAATCTTTAGAAAGGTCAAAATATACAAACCGTTCTGCAGAATTAATAAGGTTGTCAATCCAAAAATTAACTCACCACATAAAGGTCATTTGTCTAGAGGATCTATACTAAAAAATACGCTAGATAAAAACTACTTCAGTCCTCGATAAAACAGGGGGTGATCAAGTCTCCCCGGGGATCAAGTCTACCCACCTTCCCCTACCTCTATCAGCTCTTATATTCGGTGGATATGACAAGCGAATAGCAGCTGCTGTTCTGTAAAGCACAGAGAAAAATAAAATTGGGATTTTTACTACCTTCAACTTTTATTTCAACAACAGCTACATTTTGGTAGTTTTCAATATGATAACATTAACCCTAAATAAAACTCGTCATCTTCTTCTTCTTCTATATAATAAAAATAAGTTGAGATTTCTTTCCTGACGATTTAACTCGCGAACGGGTCGACCGATTTCCAAGATTTTTCCCATAATCGATTCGTTTTGGGATCCGCAAGGTTTGTATATACAAAAAGTTGATGAATTTAACGGGTAAATGTAAAAAATCATTAGAATACAATTTTGGGTCCGCTGTTGGGGAAAACAAAATAAACGCATGGAAATTGATCTAGAGTGGTGCTGCAAATAGTTCATTGTGACATATGCAACACCCGGGCAAAGCTGGGTTTCTTTCGCTAGTTATAAATAATTAATCCATTACCCAAAACTTTGTTTTTCACAGTCTAGATTGATGAACTCAGAAATACCGATATAGTTAATTGTTCGTGTACGAATATACTAGCCCCATCTAGATGTTAAAACCAATCATCCCCTTAAGAAGAATCCCTTGTTCATCGATTGCATGATGGTAGCGCCCGAAATAGCAGTTGACCTAAAACGTACCAACTGAACGAAAGCAGCGTTTATGAAGATCCTTTTTCCGTCTACGAGTGATATGCAACGGGTATAAAAGGGATTTCCAGCATGTGAATCAACCCTTCTTCTTCGATACAAGCAGCCGATACTCAAACTAACCGTTGGTGGAGTGAATCCAGAATACATGTGCTAAAATTATTTGAAGTTGATTTGAATTTATAGTTAATAAGATTAAATAAAATGATCTGAATTTGGTAGTGATGCGAAGAATGAATAAAGGTGAACTAAGCTCAATGCTCAATACTTGATGAATTGTAGAAGAAGACACTCACAATTGACTGGCTAGTGGGAACGTGGGACAAAATCAACCCTACTGCTCTCTGCTAAGATATCGACATCTGGTCCTTCGAACTGGATAGACCGACGAACTCCGGTCAAATCCGCACTATATCTTGCAACGTCCAATTCAACATCATACGTGGCACTTAATTGCCTCAAGAAGGTAATTATATTTCCAACCACACTCTATTAAGTCAATTTGTGCTGCGCGGTTTACCCGATTTTTCAGACTGACTTTCACGATCCGGGCTTGCCGACGAACTCCGGTCAGAGCCACACTTCATCGTAAATTTGAGACACATCATCCACTTAACATCCAACGGGGCACTGAATTATCTCTAGAAGGTAATTATATTCCAACTACCTATTATCAACGCTATTTTGTGCTGCGCGGTTTATCTGATTTCGCAGATCGACATTCACACTACGACCGCCGCAATGTCCTCGGAAAGACGACTGAAGACACTGAAGGCTCGTATGAAGAGCCTTCAATCATCTTTTCTATTAATTAAAAACTTCGTTGACGAGTACGAAGAGGAAACTCATGCACTTGAGGTCCCAGTGCGCTTGGAGAGCCTGATAAAGTTGTGGGCCGATTACTGTACAGTCCAATCTGAACTGGAGACAACTGACGAGGCCTCCATAGATCAATACTTGAAGGATCGAGCTAAATATGAATCGTCTTACTACAAGGTAAAAGGGTTCCTCCTCTCCGTCAGTACTACCATACCCCAATCACCAACAAACGTTGCCCCGACGCAGAATCTGAACACACAACTCCCTCCGTCATCACACGTTCGCCTTCCGGACATAAGATTGCCAATTTTTAGTGGAAACTTGGATTATTGGCTCAATTTCAGGGATCTATATATGTCTCTGGTCCACTCTTCAGCCGAACTTTCAACGATACAGAAGTTCTATTATCTTCGGTCTTCTCTTTCCGGCGACGCCCTTAAATTGGTACAAACAATCCCTATTACTGCTGCTAACTACCCCGTAGCTTGGAGTTTGCTAGAAGAACACTTTCAGAATAAGTCCCGATTGAAGCAATCGTATCTGAATGCCCTTTTCGAGTTTCCAACCCTAAAACGTGAATCACCTGCAGACTTGCATACACTAGTCGAAGGGTTTGAAACTAACGTGAAGGTACTTCAGCAATTAGGAGAGAAAACGGAGTTCTGGGATCTGATCCTTATCAGAATGCTGAGTGTCCGTCTAGATGCTACTACTCGTCGTGCTTGGGAGGACTTTTGTTCGAGCAAAAACGATGCCTCCTTCAAAGATCTAACCAGCTTCATTCAGCGTAAAGTACTTCAATACGTTCTTCAGACTCTTAATATATAAAAAGTACAGACACATCACTATCGTCATCCGCATCAATCCAACATAAGAAAGTCACTCAACGTCCAAGTACATGCAACAGTGTCAGTCAGGTTATCACGGATCGAAAATGCTGCATCTGTTCGGAACATCATCCCATCTACATGTGTCCAACATTCTGAAAACTGAATGTCGAAGACAAGGAGAAGGAAATCCGCCGTCTTCAGTTGTGTAGAAACTGCCTACGCAAAGGGCACCTTGTACGAGAATGTCCCTCATCCAGTTCATGTCGAAATTGCAGATATCGCCATCACACTCAACTGTGCCCATCCGCTACACACACTCGTGTTCAAGATTTGACGAAACCAGCAATGACCCATACCACAGAAGAACCGTCACGAACATCGGCTTCAGCCACTTTCACCAAATTTCCCAATCATTCCACAGAGGAACGTAAACAGACTAGGCAGACTACCGTTCTCCTCGCCACTGCCGTAGTTCTCTTCGTAGATGATAATGGAACAAAGCATCTTGTGAGGGCATTATTAGACTCTGGCAGTGAGTGCTGATTTATTTCAGAGAATTTCCTTCAAACTACCCGTATCCAACGAAACAAGGTTTCCATTCCAATAGCTGGCATCGGCCAATCGACTGTCAATGCCAAATATGTGGTTTCTGCTCATATTCGATCACGAGTCTGCAACTACAGTACAACTGTCGAGTGCTTGGTTCTTCCTAAATTAACAATGGATTTGCCATCTGCCTCAGTTGATACTGCAGCATGGAATATACCTCCTGGAATCCAACTTGCTGATCCTACTTTCTACAGTCGTAAGGTTATCGATCTAGTTCTAGGGGCAGAAGTATTCTATGACATTGTCAATGTATCAGGTCGAATCAACATAGGTGATTCTCTTCCCCCTCTAATTAACTCCACGCTCGGATGGATAGTTTCCGGCAGGACTTCTAATCCGCTTACAAAGAGACCACTAACCTCAAACGTTGCGTCTATCTCCGATTTGTCAACGATTATGGAAAGGTTCTGGGCAATAGAGGAAGAATCTTCACCGTGTCGTTCAATTGAAGAAGCAGCCTGTGAAAATTACTTCAAGAATACTGTATCTCGTGATCAACAAGGACGGTACATTGTTCGTCTTCCGGTGAAATCTCAAGTTCTGCCAACGCTTGGTGACAACCGTCGCAACCCGCTTCAAAGAAGATTTCATATGATGGAAAAACGCATCGCAAGAGAACCCCAGCTCAATATGCAATACGTCGATTTCATGAAAGAGTATTCCATCCTGGGACATATGGAAAAGGTCACCGATTATGAAACGCCACCTGTCCCATGTTATCATCTTCCGCACCATGCAGTTATTCGAGATGAAAGTACGACTACCAAGGTACGCATCGTTTTTGATGCATCGTGTAAAACAAACCGTGGATCATCTCTTAATGACGCCCTCATGGTAGGGCCAATTGTCCAGGAAGAATTGCGGTCTATCGTAATGCGTGCGAGAACACATCAAATCATGATGATAGCTGACATCAAACAGATGTTTCGTCAAATTAAAGGTGGATGAAAGAGACACACCACTGCAGCGTATTATTTGGCGAACATCTCCTGATTTACCGTTAGACACATATGAACTAAAAACGGTAACATATGGAACTGCTTGTGCTCCGTTTTTAGCCACAAGAGTTCTACAAAAATTGGCTGACGACGAACAAGAGAATTTTTCTTTGGCGCCTGAAGTATTGCGTAAAGACTTCTACGTCGACGACCTCTTTTCTGGAGCAGACAGCGTAGCAGAAGCCGTAGAACTTCGAGATCAACTCGATACACTTTTATCTAAGGGAGGGTTTGTTCTGCGCAAATGGGCCTCCAACGTTTTGGATGTCTTGGAAGGTGTCCCACAAGACAATCAGGCTTCGCGATCAACTGTAGATTTCGATCCTGAACAATGCATAAAGACACTGGGACTGTATTGGGAACCCTCTACGGATCTTCTACGCTATCGCATTTCACTTAATACTGATACCGCAAACAATGCCACAACTAAACGAACAGTACTGTCGAAAATCGCACGACTATTCGATCCTATCGGACTAGTTGGTCCGGTTGTAACCTATGCGAAGCTCTTCATGCAAGAATTGTGGTCTTTGAAGGGTGTATGTGATGATCCTCTGGGATGGGACGAGGAACTACCAGTTGCAATCCGGGAGCGTTGGCTGGAGTACTGCAAACAGCTACCTTTCCTTAATGAACTACGAATTGAGCGATGGGTGCTATGTCCTAATCCTTCGTCTATACAACTCCACTTCTTTTCGGACGCATCAAAGCTCGCATATGGTGCATGTTGTTATCTCCGTTCTACCAACTCTATTGGAGACACCAAAGTCGCTCTACTGACAGCAAAATCTAGAGTTGCGCCTCTTAAGCAACAAAGCATTCCACGTTTGGAATTGTGCGGGGCCCTACTTGCATCTGAACTGTGGAGAAAAGTTGGTGCTTCGTTGAACCATTACGATAAAGTACACTTTTGGGTTGACTCTACAATTGTTCTCTGTTGGTTGAATGCAACACCCACTACTTGGGTAACATTTGTTGCAAACCGAGTATCTAAGATACAGCAAGCGACACAAAATTGTAGCTGGAACCATGTTTCTGGCCAAATGAATCCAGCAGATCAAATTTCCAGAGGAACAGAAGCGAGCGCCATACTCCAAGACAAACTGTGGTGGTGTGGTCCTCCTGGTTGCATCTAGAACCTTCGATGTGGCCCAACAAAGCTAATACTATCATACCGAACGAAGCCGCATTTAATGAAAAAAGGATAATACAAGTATCAGCCACTACAATTGCCATTGAACCTTCGTTTGTCGATGTTCTAGTGGGAAGGTTTTCGAGTTACGATAAACTATTGCGTGTTGTAGCGTATTGCCGTCGATTCATACGAAACTGCAAACCACCGTCACCAACATCATATCCTTTCCAGAGCTCAAGGGAGATAGAAGAAGCCGAAGCTACCATTATACGAATCATACAACAGCAAACCCACAATGAAGAAAGGAAAGCATTAACCAAGGCCCCACCGGGTTCCCCTAAATCCAAACCCCCTTGGGTTCACCCCCTTTATCGTGGATCAGCTGATGAGAATGGGGGCCGTTTAACCCAAGCACCGCAGCCTTTCAATAGCAGGCACCAGATTATATTACCAGGAAAACACGTATTGTCCTCGCTCTTGATTCGTTCGCTACATCAAAAGCATCTACACGCCGCCCCACAATTGCTTCTCAATATTCTTCGCTTGCGATACTGGATACCAGGAGCCAGAAATCTGGCCAAGCATATCGTGCATAACTGCGTCGTTTGTGTTAGAGCCTCGTCCAACACTGCTGCAGCAGTTTATGTCGGAATTGCCAGCTTCACGGGTTACAGCAAGCAGACCATTTACCATAACGGGTATAGATTATTGGGGCCCTATTTCTGTACAGGCACCACATCGACGTGCGGCACCTCGAAAGGCTTTCGTAGGAGTTTTGTTTGCTTCTCGACACGGGCAGTCCACCTCGAACTGATTGTTGATTTAACTACAGCAAAGTTCCTACAGGCTCTAAGACGTTTTATATCAAGGCGAGGACTACCCAACCAAATCTACTCCGACAATGGTCGTAATTTCCTAGGCGCAGCGAACGAGCTACGTAAGCTGGTTCGTAGCAAGGAATATAACGGAGCTGTCGCACAGGAATGCGCAACGAACAAAATTGATTGGCGCTTCAACCCTCCCAAGGCATCGAATTTTGGCGGCCTATGGGAGGCAGCAATACACTCTGCACAAAAACATTTTGTGCGCGTTCTGGGTGCAAACTTACTTGCCCACGACGATATGGAAACGCTTTTGTCACAAATAGAGTGTTGTTTAAACTCACGTCCAATTACACCCTTAACGGATGATCCGGAAGATTATGAGGTACTAACTCCCGGCCATTTCTTAATTGGGTCGGCCCTCAAGGCTGCTCCAGACGTTGACGTTTCGGAAATTCCCTGCAACCGTTTAACCAAATGGCACCAAGTGCAAAAGAAGTTCCAAATCATTTGGAAAAGATGGCATCTGGAATATTTATCCACACTGCAGCCGAGAACGAAGTGGTGCAATCCGCCAATCAAACTGGAGAAGGGACAGCTAGTCATCATCAAGGAAGAAAGATCGCCTCCATGGTTTTGGCCTACAGGAAGAATCGAGGAATTGCATCCTGGAGCTGATGGGAACACTCAGGTTGTCACTTTGCGTACCGCACACGGTATTTACACTCGCCCGTGAACAAAATTTGTCTTCTGCCGATATCATTATCCAAGGACACAACAGCAGATCCAAACAATAAAATTCCAGAGGCCGAATAGCAAAACCAGTCATCGCTCCAACAAATTTCGACCCTGATGGCGTCCTGTTGGAATCCGGAGTAACCTGTAATGATAGACACACAACGCCCTATTGAATTGGGGAGAAGGTAAGCACCTCTCCAATAATTTAGTTTTTATAAAAACCCTCTACCGGGTCTTATTTTTTATATGATTTTCCCGATTTTGCTGCTGGATCTGTGTTGTTGACAAAAAAACAACGAGTAAATGAACATCGTCTGAAGAAATGTCAACTTGCTGTCAACGAATCGATCAACCACGGGAGTAATCATCAACAGTCAGCAGCTTGTCATCAGAAATGGTGATTTCTGAAGGGGGCAGGATGTTCGTGTACGAATATACTAGCTCCATCTAGATGTTAAAACCAATCATCCCCTTAAGAAGAATCCCTTGTTCATCGATTGCATGATGGTAGCGCCCGAAATAGCAGTTGACCTAAAACGTACCAACTGAACGAAAGCAGCGTTTATGAAGATCCTTTTTCCGTCTACGAGTGATATGCAACGGGTGTAAAAGGGATTTCCAGCATGTGAATCAACCCTTCTTCTTCGATACAAGCAGCCGATACTCAAACTAACCGTTGGTGGAGTGAATCCAGAATACATTTGCTAAAATTATTTGAAGTTGATTTGAATTTATAGTTAATAAGATTAAATAAAAAGATCTGAATTTGGTAGTGATGCGAAGAATGAATAAAGGTGAACTAAGCTCAATGCTCAATACTTGATGAATTGTAGAAGAAGACACTCACAATTGACTGGCTAGTGGGAACGTGGGACAAAATCAACCCTACTGCTCTCTGCTAAGATATCGACATTAATAATTTACCATTATGACAAGTTTTCTGGCAACATGGTTTCGGATTGAAATGCGATTGCAATTTTTTGGCAACCCGAGAGGAAAACGTACCTAAATCTGTCAAACGAGTCGAAACTTTTCTTGTTCTGATCAAATTCGGTAAACGTAGAAAAAGTACATAAATTAACACTTTGTCGAAGCGGAATTCACGATGACAACAGGGATCACTGAGATGCCGGCGTAAAAATTTGGTTATGTGGAACTTCTGCTGCATCCAATAAAAGGAGTCGTTATTCAGGAAATATTAATATAACATATTTTTACAGGTCTGGGGCAAGTAATCTGAAACCATCTCCCGTCTCGAAAGCAGACATTGAAGAATACGGGATGGAAATTAATGATTTATGAAAGCTTCGCAAAACATTCCACGGGTGTGTGCGGTGACAATCGCCGAAGAGAGACGTGTACTCTACCTGCTTCAATTCCGCTGTCCAAAGCCATATGGATCACCGGGGAGATGTAATTCTTTATGAACTCTGTATGAAATAAACGGCAAAACTATCAACTTTCCAGTGGACTATCCAGGAAACATGAAGAAAAGCTTGGGAAAAATAATTTATTTTCAATAAATAAGTAAACATTTATTTTGGCGTTTCATTGGAATAGGAAGGGCCCACTCGTTGTTTTAAAAGCATCACAGATGATTCAAATGTGAAATACACATTTAATTTTAAGAGGAAAATGTCATTTTGATAAGTAAAATAAACATTAGGTTTGAGAGGAAGTTGTTATTTGATGGCTCTTGTCAATACTCTTACCGAAGTGACATTTTTGTAGTTGTAGATTTTACAATCTTATACTTTCTACTGAAAATCACTAACTGTTTTTCTTAATTTTACCAACGTTCTTCTTAAATTGACCAACGATTTTTTGTGTGTGTGTAAAACGTTAATGATTTATGATAAACATTGGTTTCCAGTGAGCTTCATAGTTCTGACAGAAACAAAGCAAAATATTAACTAAAACATCAGAACCAAGATGAATACACCACTAGGTGTTCCAATCTGCTTAATTCATGGTTCTGCCACCTTGGATTTTAGTATAGGAGAGCCAGCCAGTTTGTTTTAGTTTTGCATTGAAAATGAATTCCTTCTTCTCTTCCATAAACTTGGCAGATTGGAGCACCCAGTAGTGTATTCGTCTTGGTCAGAACTGCTTTGCTGCTTTGGCGATAACAATCAAGAACCCCCCGGGAGTGCTTTACAGATTTCTTCGCATGGTCAGTTAATCGAAATCCTCAGGTGCTAACAACACTTACAAATACTTACCATCATTACACGGCACAGCAGCCAATGATCCACTATTCAACCACTAGCAGAGTTTAAAATAGGAAATAGCAACAAAGTGCGTTGCACTATTACCGTTCGCTGTTTTATTTTTCCAAAATTTGGTCAAAAGTTAAATTAACATATGCGAATCATAACAATATTATAAAATATATTGGTGACATTTGGATTTATTGTTCTTTTGAGGTAAATAAAATATAGATGTTTTACAACCACAGGGATTTTTTCTCGGCTTCGCAGTCTCTATGCAGTTAAACAACTACTTGTTATCTATTTACCGACGTTTCGATGTTATAATATATCTTCTTAAAGGATTTATAAATTTGTAGCTGTTATCGTTTGGAAGCTCTGTATGACATAATCCGTCTATACTTCTGAAAAGTTGGTGCAAACTCTTCTGAACATAAAACATTAATCAAGGCTATTATCTGAACTCGGTTATTATCTCACTTTTCGGTCAACGGTCATTTTTGTCACAAACTTTTTTCAGAAGTTTAGACCAGTTCAAGAAACCAAACGATAACATACAAATGAAAGAAGATGTAATATATCGAAACGTCGGTAAATAGATAACAAGTAGTTGTTTAACTGCATAGAGACTGCGAAGCCGAGAAAAAATCCCTGTGATTCAGTAACTCAGTCGATAGCTACTCCGTGATGTTTTACAACCGTATTTATTTATTTATCATCAGACTAAGGCCGGAGTGGCCTGTGCTGCACATAAAAGACTTCTCCATTCAGCTCGGTTCATGGCTGCACTTCGCCAACCACGCAGTCTGCGGAGGGTCCGCAAGTCGTCCTCCACCTGATCGATCCACCTTGCCCGCTGTGCACCTCGCCTTCTTGTTCCCGTCGGATCGTTGTCGAGAACCATTTTCACCGGATTACTGTCTGACATTCTGGCTACGTGCCCGATTTTCGCGGTGTGAACGATGGATGGTTCTCCCAACAGCTGATGCAACTCGTGGTTCATTCGCCTCCTCCACGTACCGTCCGCCATCTGCAACCCACCATAGATGGTACGCAACACTTTCCTTTCGAAAACTCCCAGTGCGCGTTGGTCCTCCACGAGCATCGTCCAGGTCTCGTGTCCGTAGAGAACTACCGGTCTTATAAGCGTTTTGTAGATAGTCAGTTTGGTACGGCGGCGAACTCTATTTGATCGGAGCGTCTTGCGGAGTCCAAAGTACGTACGATTTCCAGCCACTATGCGTCTCCGAATTTCTCTGCTGGTATCGTTATCGGCGGTCACCAGTGAGCCCAAGTACACGAATTTTTCAACCACCTCGATTTCGTCACCACCGATAGAAACTCGTGGTGGGTGGCTCACATTGACCTCTCTTGAGCCTCTTCCTATCATGTACTTCGTCTTCGACGTGTTGATGACTAGTCCAATCCGTTTAGCTTCCCTTTTCAGTCTGATGTAGGCAACTGTAAATAATCTACATTAAATGAACAGTCGATTGTATTGTTTACCATTCAGTCTATAATATTCCAATGGATTAAACCATACAAGGTACTGTAAATTTATATCCGGGTACCCCCACCCCTATGCGTAACGCGTAACAATTATACAGTTTTCTGAAAAAAATCTTGTTTTTGGTAAAATATAAACAGGACGGGCGGGGCTAACGGGCTTTATTTATTGAATACAAAAAATGTGCATTCCGGCGCGCGCGAGATATTTTGATCGGGATCTCGCAAAGAGCGGTTGAACAAGATTTGATGCAGCGGAACGAACGTTGTTTGTTCGGGATTAACCACTGCGTCCATTTCATTGAACTTTTGTAGTACACCCGTGTCATTTTTTTAGTGCATGTCTTCCTGCTCCATTTCTATTGAGAAGAAATGAAGTAGGGACACGGCAGGTATTTCCGTCCATCGTCGCTAAAACCAACGAAAGCAACTTCCATTTGCTAGAACTCCACTATAGCAGATCGTTTCTCCTGAACTAACGATTTGGTATGGATGAGTTTGGCAAAAAAGTATCTCTTTCATTGGGTTTCGAAACTATGACGAAAAGACGAAAATGCCTGCCTGAACCCTAGTCGTTTTTTATTCAGATATTTTCTCAAGCTTTATGTAAGGCCTCTTTAGATTAAGGTACCGCTATTTATACCCGCTATCAGGCCCAATAAGCCGCCTGGAAAACCAATAATTACGAACAATATAAGATATAATGTGACTCGATATAATCGGCAAAGACCTAGGCGACGAATAAAGGATCACGATGGAAGCTTGGAACATGGAACTGCAAGTCGCTAGGTTTCGCAGGTTGCGACAGGATGATCTACGATAAATTACATCCCCGCAACTTCGACGTCGTGGCGCTGCAGGAGATTCGCTGGTGAGGACCGAAAGTGTGGAAAAGCGGCCATCGAGTGACTACCTTTTACCAGAGCTGTGGCACCACCAACGAGCTGAGAACTGACTTCATAGTGCAGGATAAGATGCGCCATCGTGTGATTGGGTGGCAGCCAATCAACGCAAGGATGTGCAAGCTGAGGATTACCCAGACAACCACACATCGCATAAGAATGTACGATTAAAATCGTTTATCGATCCAAATTTCATCAAAATCGCATTGTGGTGCGAAACTCATCAGTTTATTTATAAACTTTCCCGCACAGTTGGCTATTTTGTGAGTTTATTCCAGCTTCATATGTTGACATCGCATATTCCTGCAAACAAACTCAAATGAAATCGGATTATCTGTCAAACAGAGTTTGTTATCACAAACTACATCGCAATGTATAACGAACAAACTCGCATAAAAATCGTGCATATCGCATACACTGCTGTTCAACGTCGGATAAGAAATACACATATATCGCCTCCACTTTTGTACGCAAAAAGCGTTTTCGCGACTGGTAAGCGATGAAATTTGTGTGCATAGGCATCGCATAACAGAAAAACAATTCTATTATGCATGCATTCTGGTTGTCTGGGTAAAGGTCGTTTCTTCAACTATAGCATCATCAACGTGCACTGCCCACACGAAGGGAGACCCGACGGCAAGAAAGAAGCGTTCTACGCACAGCTTGAGCAGCATCGGTGACATGAACGCACAGGTAGGAAGGGAGGAAATGTCTGGACCGGTCATCGGACTGAATAGTCTGCACACCGTATCGAATGACAACGGCTAAGAATGCATAAACTTCGCAACCTCCCGCGGAATGGTAGTCCGAAGCACCTTCTTTCCCCGCAAAAATATCCACAAGGCCACATGGAGATCACCTAACCAAGAAACGGAAAACCAAATCGACCACGTTCTAATCGACGGTGAATTCTTCTCCGACATCACGAACGTCCACACTTACCACAGTGCGAATATTGAATCCGACCACTACCTCGTTGCAGTATGCCTGCGCTCAAAACTCTCGACGGTGTACAACACGCGTCGAAGTCGGACGCCTCGGCTTAACATTGGGCTGCTACAATACGGTAGCCCAAGAGCCGCGCAGCAGCTGGAAGTGGCACTTCCAACGGAAGAGCAGCTAGGCGCAGCGTCTCTTGAAGATGACTGGAGAGATATTCGATCCGCCATTGGTAGCACCGCAAAACGCTGCACTTGGCACGGTGCCCCGGATCAGAAGAAACGACTGGTATGACGGCGAATGTGAGCAGTTAGTGGAAGACAAGAATGCAGCATGGGCGAGATTGCTGCAACACCGCACGAGGGCGGAACGAGGCACGATATAAACAGGCGCGGAACAGACAAAACTCGATTTTCCGGAGGAAAAAGCGCCAGCAGGAAGATCGAGACCGTGAAGAAACGGAGCAACTGTACCGCGCTAATAACACACGAAAGTTCTATGAGAAGTTAAACCGTTCACGTAAGGGTCACGTGCCACAGCCTGATATGTGTAAGGACATAAACGGGAACCTTCTTACGAACGAGCGTGAGGTGATCCAAAGGTGGCGGCAGCACTATGAAAAACACCTGAATGGCGATGTGGCAGACGAGGATGGCGGTATGGTGATGGACCTGGGAGAACGCGCGCAGGACATAATTCTACCGGCTCCGGATCTCCAGGAAATCCAGGAGGAGATTGGCCGGCTGAAGAACAACAAAGCCCCTGGAGTTGACCAACTACCAGGAGAGCTATTTAAACACGGTGGTGAGGCACTGGCTAGAGCGCTCCATTGGGTCATTACCAAGATTTGGGAGGAGGAAGTTTTGCCGCAGGAGTGGATGGAAGGTGTCGTGTCTCCCATCTACAAAAAGGGCGATAAGCTGGATTGTAGCAACTACCGCGCAATCACATTGCTGAACGCCGCCTACAAGGTACTCTCCCAAATTTTATGCCGTCGACTAGCACCAACTGCAAGGGAGTTCGTGGGGCAGTACCAGGCGGGTTTTATGGGCGAACGCTTCACCACGGACCAGGTGTTCGCCATTCGCCAAGTACACGAACACGGATTTCCGGATAAACTGGCACTGTTGATCAAAGCGACGATGGATCGGGTGATACTTCGAGTTTCATGGGCATTCTCGAGTCCCTTCGAAACCCGAAGAGGGTTACGTCAAGGTGATGGTCTTTCGTGTCCGCTATTCAACATCGCTTTGGAAGGGGTAATGAAGAGCAGGGATTAACACGAGGGCACAGTGGCTAAAATCGTGTTTTGAGCGCGTTTATTTAATTTATTATTCAATTGAGCGTGATGGTTTCTTCGAGACCTTTTATCAGTAAGTTAATGCGCTTCTTTGGAGGTATTCAGCTTACTGATCTAAAGTGAAAAAAGTGAGACGAAAAATTTAATTTTTCCACTTCACAACATATAAGGTTTTATTGTTTATAAAACTTGTAGCAAAAGTTTTCCGTAAAAACTTTGTCGAAGACACCAATTTCGTAATTTCATTACTTTTAGAGATTTTTTACGTTTTATGCCGACAACCCCTTGAAAATGTTTTAAACTTCCCGAATAAAAAAGTCCAATAGAATTACAATAGAAATTATTGTAACGATACGATAAATTTATCGTAATTACAATAAACTCTATTGTTGCACACAATTAAATAACAATTAAGAATATTGTTTTGCACCATAAATCCTATTGTAAATTGAAGTTTTACAATAGAAAATAGGGGTTGTTAGTTACCGTAACAATAAAAAAAAATCCTATATTTCTCGAACAGATTTTAGCAATTACTATAGAATTTATTGTAATTCTATTGTCAACAGTTTTCTGTCAATAGATTTTATTGTACGTTTATTGGAACAACAATAAGGAAAATTAATTGGTACAATAGAAGAACAATAGAATTGATTGTTCATAAATAAAATGTATTGTAATTTTATGATATTTTAATGTAATTCTATTGTATTTTCTATTCGGTTTATCTTTTTCACTTTAATTTCTTCATTTTTTGCATGTTCTAGAAAGTTTTAGATACTAGTAAAATACACCGTTTGGTGGCTATTGTGACTTAAAAACTAAAAAAATAAGAAAGTTATAACAGTTTTATCAGATTTTTTAGTCATATTTGATTTAATTGCTACTTGACAAGGGGCAAATTGTGGCAGTCAATCTCATACGCATAACAAAGTACAAGTAATGAACTTTAAATTAATACCCGAACTGTAGAGTTGTAAGCGAATGTAAGGAATGTTTCATCAAAAACCATTTCCTATTATGCAAGGTAGAAATCAATCACCCATCACAAGGAGTTGATGAACCAATGCACCATGCGTCTCCATATGCTTGTATGCTCATACATCGAACATGTTCAAAACTTGTTGGCATAAAATGCAATAAATCTCCAAAAGTAATGAAATTACGAACTTGGTGTCTTCGAAATTTTTTCAGCAGAATTTTTGCTACAACTCTCGCGAAGACGTATACCTTCCATGTTGTAGGGTGAAAAAAAATCATCTCACTTTTAGGGGGAATGATCATATGGCTGAATACCTCCAAAGAAGCGCGTCGACCTTACTGGTAAAATGTCTCGAAGACGACATTACGCTAAATCACATAATAAAAGTACTATTAAATTAACGCGATAAATTTAGCCATTGTAGAGTGGTACAATTTTCAAAAAGTCCGTCCAGCTATTTGGCTTCGCCGACGACATAGATATTATGGCACGTAACTTTGAGAAGATGGAGGAAGCCTAAATCAGAATGAAGAGGGAAGCCAAGCGGATCGGAAGGAAGGGAAGATAGGAAGAGGTTCAAGAGAAGACAATGTGAGCCACCCACTGTGAGTTTGCATCGGTGGTGACGAAATCGAGGTGGTAGAAGAATTTGTGTACTTGGGCTCACTGGAAACTGCAAAAAATGATACCAGCAGAGAAATTCGGAGTCGCAAAGTGGCTGGAAATCGTACGTACTTTGGACTCCGCAAGACGCTCCGATCGAATAGAGTTCGCCGCCGTACCAAACTGACAATCTACAAAACGCTCATTAGACGGGAGTCCTCTACGGACACGAGACCTGGACGATGCTCGTGGAGGACCAACGCGCACTGGGAGTTTTCGAAAGGAAAGTGCTGCGAACCATCTATGGTGGGGTGCAGCTGGCGGTACGGTACGTGGAGGAGGCGAATGAACCACGAGTTGCTGGAAGAACCATCCATCGTTCACACGGCGGCGCCCATTTTGGAAAGAAACGTCTTCAGGACCAAGTCGCCACCTACCAGGTCCCCGGCGGCCATTTTGACGACTAAAATCAACCAATTAAGGGATCGGACACACCACGTTTTGCTCCTCGAGTCTGGATACCCGGCTGGTGCCAGTGAAAGCCTTCTCGACGGTGAACCATCGTCACAAACTGGATTTCGATTCAAATCGGACTTGCTAAAGGCTCCAGGAACCTCCGAACAACCCTGGCCCAGCGATCGTACACCCAGCTACGCCCTTTGTACCGGTTTGGAATCGGTGACTGGATGCAAATTACCAGCCTGCCCCCACCACAAGTAAGCCTTCATCTGCAACGCCATCGACCATTCCACGCTGTCGTCCACCGAACCCAGGCTCTCACTGGCAACGCCGTCGGCCTATCCACGCCGCCAACCGCTGCAGCCAAGCTCTCGCCGGCAACGCCGTCGGCCTATCCACGTCGTCACCCACAGCAATCAAGCTTTCGCCAACAATCAAACCCTCGCCAGCATCGCTATCGACCAAACCTCGTCGCCAACCGTCCCGACCAAGCCCTCGCCGGCAATGCAATCGGACCATCCTCGCCGTCAGCCGCCGCCATTAAGCACTCGCCGGTAAGCAAAGCCATCGACCTCTCCTTGTCGTCGAGCACCGCGGTCCAGCATTCGCCAGCAACGTCAGCCTGTCAGCACTCGCCGAAGATCACCACCCCGCATGCATGTCATCGTCCACCAAGCTAGCCAACGAACACCACCACCCAGAAAGCGCAAGTACACCTATTCCATGTCTCTCTCTCTCTAGGGCCCAGTAGAGACCAAATAAACATAAGTATGTAAAATGTAAATTACGGTGGTCAGTTTCTTTTAGAAAGACACCATAATAGCCCTTATACACCTTTTTGCTATTTTGCTCGCTCTTCCGTGCCCAAAAGGGGGCAATCAAGCCTCGATCTTTTTAGTCTGCTGGATAAGAGTGAATTCTACCTTGCTTTTCAACACTTTTGCTTCTGGAATTTGGTCGGTTTTCTCTCCTCGTTCAGAACTGATAGCTGTCGAGTCGATTCCAGCTCCTGTTAAAGGTGAGTTGCCTAGGAAGTTTGTGTAACGGTGTTATTAGCGTAAACGACCCCATGCTCAGCAGAATTTCCCCACCCACTGCAACCCGATTGAGCAGCTGAGAGCTACACGACTGCGGTGCGCCGGGCACGTAGCCAGAATGTCGGACAGTAACCCGGTGAAAATGGTTCTCGACAACGATCCGACGGGCACAAGAGGCAGCGGGCAAGGTGGATCGATCAGGTGGAAGATGACTTGCGGACCCTCCGTATACCGCACAGGCCACTTCGGCCTTAGTCTGAATAAAAAAAAAAAAAAACAACAACACACCGTGTTACTTGGGTAGTTGCTTTCAAACATAGCGTGTGTCGGCTGGAATCTGGAATCTTTTCAGGAATTGAGCGCGTATTTGCCTGAGAATCGTTGTTGGAAGGTCCCTTCACCTATCTCAAACACAGGGCCGGGACGGCTGATGATCGCTGGCTGGAGTGGCTCGACTGTGATGAGCGGATATGGACCTTCCAAAAGGCTAGAGGCAAGTGTGCGTCCCAGCGCCCGATAAAGAATGTTTTCAGATGGGTGAATCCTTGCGACATGTTGGCCAGAATCAAAAAGGTTCACATTAGGAGCAGATTCCTCTAATTGCTATGTCGAAAAATCTATCCGTTGTCGCGCTGACTTCAGTCGTTTAGCAAAAATAGGACAGTCAATGCTTCAAGAAGCGTGAGTGACGTCAAGCAGCTGGTCGTAGGGCGTAGTCCGTTTTGTGTTCGAAACATGACAGTTATTGCATTTTAAATATTCAGCAAGACATTCATTGGCCTGATGGTCACCAGCACACTTCGGACAACAAGCAAGATTCTTGCAGGATGTAGCTTTGTGACCGTATTCTGAGCAGTTAAAACAACGTAACACATCCATAGCCTCCATAGCATTGGACCTCTCCCACCCGATGTTCACTCGTTGACGATTAATCAGATATTCGAAACCCTCGAGCATCCGTTTCAAGTATGGCTGACATTGTGTTGTTTTTCCGTAAGTCATTTTTGTACACTCGGACTACTTTAAGCTCCAGGGAATCAATTCCAGGGTTCTGTTTTTCAACTTGGAAATCAATTCAACTTCGTTGATATCGTTGGAAAATACTATGATTTTTACTCTTGGTTTAAGGGGTTTTTGACTTTCAACACAATACTTCTATTCAAAAATTGTGGAGGCGGCTGAAGCTAATTTTATTGCGTGGTCGCTGGTTTCACACCTCACACTAACATCCCCGTTATCCCTTAATCGAACATTCTTCACGGAGAATTCCATGGGATCGAGCTTGGCGCAGATATCTGCCTTGGTTACCTCTGCGGATTGTTCTCGCTTAGGTTTAAAGAGGACAGTTTGTTCGATTTTAGTAACGGCACTGGAAACAGGAGTTGGAGTATTGATAGGTAGGGGGAGAACACTGGCAGAACTTTCTGATTTGCTTGGCTTATCAACTCTGCAACGCTTCTCGGAGCGGAGCAATCCACCTTCTTCACGAATAGCAGACGGAACTTTTGAATTTTGTGTGATCAGGGCACTATAGGAATGGTCTGACACTTTTCGTTTACTCCGGTTGTTTTTCTCACTACTGGAGCATTGTAGTACACTTGCATATGACGGTATACCCGGACTAGGGACACCACATTCAACCTGTTTATTGAGCCGCACTAATTCGTCAGCAACCACCTTTCTAACCACATCCTCTAAATTTTTATTCAATTCTACAGCACTCGAGAGACTATCTAATTTACTTGCAATGTCAACCAACTGTTTTTCACTGTGCCTATCATCAAACTCAGCGAGGCTCAGGCATGCGTCACACACAAACACGGCATTCTTTATTTCCTGAAGCAATTTAATCTCTTCGTTGGTCGCACCCGGTAAGCACTTGGACTCTCGCTTCATACAAATTGTAAAAAAGTTCTAAAAATTAATTACAGAGAAACAATTGCGACATAATAAGGTGACTCGAAAAACACTTTTTATTTTTTTTTCGAATGAGCTTCAAATCACTGGTTTCCGATTTTTTTTGCCATAAATTTTCTAATGAGTTTAGTACCATCCAAACGTTGACCGATTTGGTTGAAATCTTGTCCAGTGCATCAGGGCATCAAATAGAAAGGAATAAGAGGGTGGCACACACTATGGTCATTTCTCAGGAAGCTGAAAATGTTTGCCACCCAAAAACATCCTAGGCCGGACCGAGAATCTATCTCGCCATCTTCAGATTGGCAATCCTATGCCTTTGCTCGTAAGGCTAACTGGAGACCCAGCGGCACTTGGCACTACGAAGTGCATAAACCATCCATTTGGAACCTATGGTAAAAGTGCTCAACAAGCATTCAAATATTAGGATTGTGTTCTCTAGATTTTGATTCTACGGTGTTCGTGAAACGAAGGTTTACATTGTCCTCAAAAGTCTTTTTACTAAACTTTAAATGTCAGTGTTTGCCTTAAAGATTACCTATATTCGCAAAACTTTTTGACCAAATCTGTCCAAAATAATAGTTTAATTAATTGATGTTCTATTGCTGGAAACCAAACGAGTATTTATTGGATATTTTCTATTCTAGACAAAGGACAGAGCATCGTGGTGCGAGATTCTCCGTAAGCTCAATAATTTGAAGAAATTGAAAGAAACTAGGATTCTTACGCATTATTGAATCAAGTTCTGCTACATCTCGTACGATCACAATGAATATATGAAAATATCGAAGAAGTGGTTTGCCTCGGGGAGGGGAGCGCTCTTCTCCTAACCCATTTTTAAACATTTTGAAAGTTGAATGGAACTCAAAACAAAACCAAGCCATCAATTCTAATAAATTGTCATCCACTCTCACACGCTAAAACACATAACCGACCGCGTTTCGTGTCAACAAACATAAAAACGCTGCTTCGGAATTCTAAGGGAGGACCCCCTGACTGCACCCAATCGAGGCGTACGCGAAACGCTCTTTCTCCCCCACCCATCCTCACCATTTGGCAATATTCGGAAGAAAAATCTGCTTTTATTATCGCATTGGAACGTGTTCGCACTCTAATGACCAAGATTTTATTTTTCGTCGTCTCTGTCCGACAATCCGCGTCAATTTTGTGTCGCGAATTGAGATTTCGGATTTTAAGTCACCCACTCTGCCACAGCCAGATCTCTGCCGAGTGGCCGCCCGCTGACAAGCGTCCTTGTCAACACAAAAAAAAGCCATGGCTTTTTATCACAGATAATGGATGTTAGTTGGAAACATTCGTACCACCAATCGGCATGTTGCGACAGTGCACATAGTAATCGCCTTAACACTTTTATTGCTTACCAAACGTTACAAAGTGCCCGTAAAATTCCTTACACACTTCTCGAACAAGAGTTAGATGTCTGTTCTTTTCGCAATCGGATCTGTTTCCATTGCAACCGGATGGAGAATGGCGAGAATGTCACTTTATCTCCGGAAAATCTATGAAAAATGCGGGTTTTATGCTTTCTTTTTGAATAAATACCAGGGGAATATTTGATAATTTATAAGTTCTGAACACGAACGGCTCAGTCATCTTTGTTTGTCTCGACTCGACCATGTCACGTGATCTCGTGCCAACCAAAACGCATTCAAGCTTCAGTTTTGCATAAATGTTATCCAACATTCTTGTTACATGCCATTCACTATCAATGTTTTCTATTTGCTGAAAAAAGTTTATTGGTCTTCAAAAAGTTATTCTTGGTCTTTGCTTCGCATTGATTAAATTATATCTCGTGTACGTTTGAAGGTTGAAGTGATTCTTAACTTCTTATTTAGTGTTCTAACAATGTAAGTATGCAAAAAGATATTAACCCAAGGTTTATGTACATTTACGTGCTACAAGCTCATATCTAAGACAAGCCAAGTCTCCCTGTCGGTGAACAAAATGAATGTTTTATTTTCTAAAAAAAGAAGAATACATATTGTCTGTTTCGGTTCCCATGGCATACCGCCATTACCACTCCGAGCTTATCTCGAACAGAAGTAGGTATTAGTATGCTTCCCACTCCTGCTTTGAAACCTTGCTACGCAGAACGCGATCAAAATAAAACGAAGCGTCTCTTAATTTAAAGGGAAATTTATTATCGCAACAATTATTGTCAAATTGACAGTAATCAGAACGCGCCCGGCTACAGCAGCAGCAGCCGCGCGATGGTCGAAGAAAGGAGGCATTCAAAAAGAACGTCAATGCTGAGTTTTGTTAAGGGTGACTGATGGCTACGGTTCGCATTATCGTGGTCCTACTTGCTGTTTGCCGCGCCGCGGAGAGAAACGCCGCACCGGGAGTGAATGAATGACGTGGACCGAGGAAGCTAATTATAGAGCGCCGAGATTGGCCACTGTTTAACGGAATTGTCGCTTTCGAAGTTGTTGCCGACCATAATGGTGTAGGCATTTCCACGTCATTTCTCGCAGTGTCGCGCGTTCGACATTGACAGCTCTATTCATTCTGGCGGAATGAATAAGTTTGCAGTTTAATGTTTACAGTTAGGTTGGCCAGAGCACGCCAAATTTCCTTGATCTAATTTGTCTAACCGGAGTTTTAATTTCCAGATTTTTTGTATTTTTTCCCAAAATGACTACAGTTTTCTTTTTTTCTTTTTCTATTACATTGGTTACATTTTTCTAAATGTATTTTTCTAAAAGTATTTTAGTTTTAAGTTTGGCTTTCTAAGCTCTGATATTTTTTGTTACATTTTGTCAGTACATAGTTTGCATCCTCCGTAGAGTTCAGCACCATTCGGAGTTTTTTTCTGAACTCTGGAGTTTGAGGTATTGTGTTTTAGCGCAACCCTTGTAGGTTGGCATACCGTGCATAATCACTGAGTGGGAGGATAATTTGCTCGTAGGCAAGCTGTTGGTTGACTTTAGGTTGATCAGAGGATTGAGCAATTTTAGCAAAACGTTTCATAATGTAACCCTTATCAACCTGCTGCCAGGAGATCAGTTGGCTGTTCAGTTCATTGTTGATCCGAAGTAATAAACCTCATCAGTTGATTGAACCATTTTGAACCATTTTGCATTCCATAGCTTAGTTTGTGCTTAGTTTTGAGTTGAGAAAGTTGTCAAAACTTGATGCATTTTTACTTAAGAACGTTTTGATATTGATACAGATCGATATAGTACGTCTGCTATCGCTAACTATCGCAAAATTATGTTGCCAAGAAGTTTTTGGAAAGCTACCCTATCTACAATCCAAATCAAATCCAATCCAAATCCAATCCAAATCCAATCCAAATCCAATCCAAATCCAATCCAAATCCAATCCAAATCCAATCCAAATCCAATCCAAATCCAATCCAAATTCAATCCAAATCTAAATCCGAATCCAATCCAAACCAATCCAATCAATCCAAATCAATCCAAACCAATCCAAATCCAATCCAAATCCAATCAATCCAATCCAATCCAATCAATCCAAATCAGTCAAATCAATCCAAACCAATCCAAATCCAATCCAAATCCAATCCCAAACCAACCAAATCCAAATCCAAATCGATCCAAATCAATCAAATCAACCAATCCAAATCAATCAAATCCAATCCAAACCAATCAAACCAATCCCAAATCAATCAAATCAATCAAATCGGTCAAATCAATCAAATCCAATCCAAATCCAATCCAAATCAATCAAATCCAACCAAATCCAATCCAAACCAATCCAAATCCAATCCAAATCCAATCGAATCAGTCCAAGATCCAATCCGTCAACATCAGATCCAGTCCAAGATCCGGTCCAGATCGGTCCAGGTCCAGTCCAGGAAGATCAACGTCCAGGTCAGATCAATCCAGATCCAGTCCAGATCTAAGTCCAAGATCCAGTCCAGATCCAGTCAGATCGAGTCCAAGTCAGTCCAGGATCCGAGTCCAGATCCGAGTCAGGTCCGATCCAGATCCAGTCAGGTCAGTCCCAGAGTCGAGGTCAGGTCCAGTCCAGGTCAGTCCAGGTCGAGTCCAGGTCCAGTCCAGGTCAGTCCAGTCGATCCAGTCAGATCCAGTCCAGATCAATCCAGATCCAGTCAGATCGAAGTCAGATCCAGGTCAAGATCCAGTCAGATCCAGTCCAAGATCTGGTCCAAGGTCAGTCCAGGTCAGTCCAGATCCAGTCCAAGTCAGTCCAGGTCGGTCCAGATCGGATCCAGTCCAGTCAGATCCAGATCCAGGTCAGGTCAGGTCAGATCAGTCCAGATCAGGTCCGGTCCAGGAGTCCAGTCCAAGGTCGAGTCCAGGTCAGTTCCAGATCCAGTTCCAGGTCAGTCCCAGAATCCAGTCCAAGTCGGATCGGATCCCGGTCAAGGTCGAGTCCCAGGTCAGTCAGGTCAATCCCAGATCCAGTCAAAGATCCAGTCCAGATCGGTCAGATCCGAGGTCAGGTCGGTCCAGATCCAGTCCAGGTCAGTCAGGTCCAGTCCAGGTCAGTCCAGGTCAGGTCCAGATCCAGTCCAAGATCAGTCCAGGTCCGATCCAGGTCGGTCCAGATCCAGTCCAGATCCAGTCAGATCCAGTCCCAGATCCAGTCCAGATCGGTCAGTCAATCGATCCAGTCCAAGGTCCGGTCCAGATCCAGTCCAGATCCAGTCCAGGTCCAGTCAGGTCCAGTCCAGGTCAGGTCCAGATCGGTCCAGGTCCAGTCCAGATCCAGTCCAGATCCGGTCAGATCAGTCCAGATCAGTCGATCGGTCAGATCCAGGTCAGGTCGGTCCAGGTCAGTCAGGTCAATTCAGATCAGTCCAGATCGGTCCAGGTCCAGTCCAAGATCGGTCCAGATCAGTCAGGTCGATCCAGTCAGGTCCAATCGGTCGGAGATCCAGTCAGGTCGTCCAGTGAGTCCAGTCCCAGGTCTGAGTCAGATCCAGTTCCAGATCAGTCCCAGGTCAGATCGATCCAGATCAGTCCAGATCCAGGTGATCCAGGCCAGGTCGGTCAGGTCAGTCCCGTTGAAGTCAGGTCGAGTCAGGTCCAGATTCAGGTCAGTCAAGGTCAATTGAGTCCAGTCAGGTCCAGTCCAGATCCAGTCCAGGTCAGTCAGGTCAGGATCCAGATCCAGTCAGGTCAAGTCCCGGAGTCAGTCCAGATCCAGTCCAAGGTCAGTCCAGATCCAGTCCGAGTCCGGTCAGATCAGTCCAAGATCCGGTCCAGAGTCAGTCCAAGTCAATTGAATCCGGAAGTCAGGTCAATCAGAGTCGGTCAAGATCCGGTCCAGAATCCAGTCCAGATCCAGTCAGGTCGGTCAGGTCAGATCCCAGTCAGTCCAGATCCAGTCCAGGTCAGTCCAGATCCAGTCCAGGTCCAGTCCGTTGATCCAGATCCAATCCAGTCCAGTCGAGGATCAGTGTCCAGGTCCAGTCCAGGTCAGTCCAGGTCAGTCCAGGTCCGAGTCCAGGTCGGTCAGATCAGTCCAGATCCGAGTCCAAGATCCAGTCCAGATCAGTCCAAGGTCCCAGATCGGTCAGTCCCAGATCCAGTCCAGGTCGAGTTTCAAGTCCAGTCCAGGTCCGGTCAGTCAGTCAGATCCAGTCAGGTCGGTCCAGGTCGGTCAGTCGGTCAGATCAGTCCAGGTCAGTCCAGATCGGTCAGATCCAGTCCAGATCCGATCCAGATCCAGTCAGGTCAGTCAGATCAGTCGGAGTCCGTCAAGGTACAGTCCAAGGTCGGTCAGATCCAGTCCAGGTCAGTCCAGATCCCAAGTCCAGATCCAGTCCAGAATCCAGGTCGGTCAGGTCAGTCCAGATCCAGTCAGGTCGGTCCAGAGTCAAGGTCCAGTTTCAGATCCAGAGTCGGTCCAGATCAGTCAAGATCCAGTCCCAGGTCCAGTCCAGATCCAGTCAGATCCGTCCAGGTCAGTCCAGGTCCAGTCCAGGTCAGTCCAGATCAGTCCAGATCCAGTCTGGAGATCCAGTCCAAGGTCCAGTCCAGATCCAGTCCAGATCGGTCAGATCAGTCAAGGTCCAGTCAGGTCAGTCCAGATCCAGATCCGGTCAAGATCCAGTCAGGTCAGTCCAGGTCAATTCCAGATCCCAGTCAGGATCAGTCCAGATCCAGGTCAGGTCCAGGTCAAGTCCAGGTCAGATCCGATCAGATCGGTCCAAGATCAGTCCAGGTCGGTCAGGTCCAGGTCAGGTCAGGTCCAAGATCCAGTCCAGATCCAGTCCCAAGGTCGGTCCAGATCCAGTCAGAGTCAGTCCAGAGTCCCAGTCCAGGTCGGTCTAGTCAAATCAGGTCGGTCTAGGTCCGGTCCCAAGTCCAGGTCCCAGGTCTGATCAGATCCAAGATCCAGGTCAGATCCGGTCAGATCCAGGTCAGGTCCAAGATCCAGTCCAGTCAGTCAGGTCAGTCCAAGGTCGGTAAAGTCAGTCCAGGATAGATTCCAGTCGGTCAGATCAGGTCCAGTCCAAATCCAGGTCAAGTCAGGTCAGTCCAGATCCAGGTCCAGAGTCCAGTCCAGGTCAGTCCAAGATTCCGGTCCAGATCCAGTCCAGATTCCAGTCCAGATCGGTCCAGATCCAGTCAGGTCAGTCCAAAGATCAGTCCAGATCAGTCAAGTCGATTGAGTCAGGTCTGGAAGGTCCAGATCCAAAATCCCGGTCAGTCGAGAGTCAGTCCAAGGTCCAGTCCAGGTCAGTCCAGTCCAGGTCAGTCAGGTCCAGTCCCAGATCGGTCCCAGATCCAGTCCCCAGTCAGATCCAGGTCCAGATCGGTCAAGATCCAGGTCAAAGTCAGATCCAGTCCCAGGTCAGTCAGGTCGGTCCAAGGTCAGTCCGAGGTCGGTCGAATTGGTCGAGATCCAGTCAATTCGGTCAGGTCAGTCAGATCCAGTCCAGATCCAGTCCAGATCCAGTCAGAGTCGGTCCAGATCAGGTCAAGGTCAGTCCTGGAGATCCAGTCCAGGTCAGTCCAGGTCAGTCCAGATCCAGTCCAGATCCAGTCAGTCCAGGTCCAGATCAAGGTCAGTCCAGAGTCCAGTCCAGAATTCCAGTCCAGGTCAGTCCAGATCAAAGTCAGTCCAGGTCAGTCCAAGATCAGTCCAGGTCAGTCCAGGTCCAGTCCAGGTCAATTGGAGTCCAGATCCAAGTCCAGGTCAGGTCAGATCCAGTCCAGATCCAGTCCAGATCCAGTCCAGATCCAGTCCAGATCCAGTCCAGATCCAGTCCAGATCGGTCAGGTCGGTCAGGTCAGTCCAGGTCCAGTCCAGAGTCAGTCCAGGTCCGGTTCCAGATCAGTCCAGGTCCCAGTCCAGATCCGGAGAGTCCAGGTCAGTCAGATTGATCCAGATCAGTCAAGATCCAGTCCAAGATCCGGTCAGGTCAGTCAAGGTCAGTCAGGTCGGTTAGATCCGGTCCAGGTCAGTCCAGGTCCAGTCAGATCCAGTCCAGGTCAGATTCCAAGTTAATTCCAGATCCAGTCAAGGTCAGTCAGATCCAGTCAGTCAAGTCCAGATCCAGTCCAGATCGGGTGTCAGATCGATCAGTCCAGATCAAGTCCAAGATCCAGTCCAGATCCAGTCCAAGATCCAATTGAGTCCAAGTCCAGAGTCAGTCCAGATCCAGTCAGATCCAGTCCAGGTCGGTCGGAGTCCAGATCCGGGTCAATTCCCAGGTCAGTCAGATCCAGTCCAAGGTCGAGTCCAGTCCAGTCAGATCCAGTCAGGTCAAGTCCAGATCAAGTCCAGATCCAGGTCCAGATCCAGTCAAGATCGGTCAGGTCAATCGATCCAGTCCACAGGTCGGTCCAAGGTCGGTCCAGAGTCAGTCCAGATCAATTAGATCAGTCCAGGTCAAGTCAGGTCCAGTCCCAGGTCCGAAGTCAGATCGGTCAAGTCAGTCAGTCCAGTCGATCCAGTCCAAGATCGGTCCAGGTCCAGTCCAGATCCAGTCCAGGTCGAATTAGATCCAAGAGTCCAGGTCAAGGTCAGATCCAGTCCAGATCCAGTCAGGTCAGTCCAGATCCAGTCAGATAGTATAGATCCAATTGGTCAGGTCAGTCCAGATCCAGTCAAGATCCAGTCAGATCCAGTCAGATCGGTCAGGTCGGTCCAAGATCAGTCCAGATCGGTCAGGTCCGAGTCCAGATCCAGTCAGTCAATTCAGGTCCGGTCAAGTCGGTCAGATCCAGTCCAAGTCAGTCAAGATCAGTCAGGTCAGTCCAGGTCAGTCCAGATCGGTCCAGATCCAGTCCAGGTCAGTCCAAGGTCCAGTTGGGTCAGTCCAGATCCAGTCCAGATCAGTCAGTCAGTCCAGTCAGATCAAGTCAGTCCAGGTCAGTCCAGGTGAGTATGATCCAAGTCCAGGTCAGTCCAGTTGATCCAGGTCAGTCCAAGGTCAGTCCAGATCCGTTGGAGTCCGGTCCAGATCAGTCAAGATCGGTCCAGGTCAGTCCAGATCGAGTCAGTCCAGTCCGGTCCAGGTCAGTCCAGGTCGGTCCAGGTCGAGTCCAGTCAGTCCAGGTCAGGTCAGTCAGGTCGGTCCAGATCCGGTCCAGATCAGTCCAGGTCAGTCCAGATTCGGTCCGGTTAGTCCGATCCAGTCCAGGTCCGGTCCAGATCCGGTCAGATCCGGTCCAGATCCAGTCAGGTCCGGTCCAGGTCAGTCCAGGTCAAGTCCAGTCGGTCAGTCAGTCAGTCGATTCGAGTCGGTCAGATCCGGTCAGGAGTCGGTCCAGGTCAGTCCAGGTCATTCCGGTCCAGGTCAGGTCAGTCCAGTCCAGATCCAGTCCAGATCCAGTCCAAGTCAGTCAGGTCAGTCCAGGTCGAGTCCAGATCCAGTCCAGTCAGTCCAGTCAGGTCAGTCAAGATCAATTCCGTTGAGTCCAGGTCCAGTCAGATCAGTCCAGGTCAGTCCAATTCAGTCCAGATCCGGTCCAGGTCAGTCCAGATCCAGTCCAGGTCGGTCCAGATCGATCCGATCCGGTCCAGGTCAGTCCAGATCCAGTCCAAGTCAATTCAATTCAGTCCAGATCCAGTCAGATCCCGGTCCAGATCCAGTCCAGATGTGGTATAGTCCAGGTCGGTCAGGTCAGGTGGGATCGGTCCAGATCCGGTCCAGATCCCAGTCAGGTCCAAATTCAGTCGATCCGGTCCAAGATCCAGTCCAGGTCAGGTCAGGTCCAGTTGAGTCAGTCAGGTCAGTCAGATCGGTCCAGAGTCAGTCCAGATCGATCCAGGTCCAGTCCAGGTCAGTCCAGATCCAGTCAGATCGGTCAGGTCAATTCCAGGTCAATTAAGATCGAGTCCAGGTCAGTCCAGGTCCAGTCAGATCCAGTCCAGGTCAGTCCAGATCCAGTCCAGGTCAGTCCAGATTAAAGGTCCAGATTCAGTCCAGATCCAGTCCAAGTCGGTCCAGATCAAATTCAGATCGGTCAGTCCCAGGTCGGTCCAGGTCAGTCCAGATCCAGTCAGGTCAGATCCGGTCCAGGTCCAATCCAGGTCAGTCCAGTCCAGTCAAGATTAGGTCAGTCCAGATCCAGTCAGTCAGATCCAGTCCAGGTCAGTCCAGATCCAGTCCGATCGGTGGTCAAGATTCTAGTCGGTCCAGATCCAGTCCAGATCCAGTCCAGATCCAGTCCAGATCAGTCAGGTCCAGTCCAGGTCAGTCCAGGTCAGTCCAGGTCCAATTAGATCCAGTCAGGTCGGTAAGATCCAGTCCCAGGTCAGTCCAGGTCCAGTCAGGTCAGTCCAGATCCAGTCAGGTCAGTCCAAATCCAGTCCAGTCGGTAAGTCATTCCAGATCCAGTCCAGATCCAGTCCAAGGTCAGTCCAAGTCGGTCCAGATCCAGTCCAGATCAGTCCCGATCCAGTCCAGATCAAGATCAGGTCAGTCCAAGTCAGGTCCAGGTCAGATCAGATGGAGTCAGTCCAGAGTCAGTCCAGATCAATTCAGATCCAGGTCCCAGTCAGTCAATTGAGGTCAGTCCAGATCCAGTCCAGATCGGTCCAGGTCAGTCCAGATCAATTTAGATCCAGTCCAGATCAGGTCCAGATCCAGTCCGATCAGATCCAAGTCGGTCAGGTCAGTCAGATCCGGTCCAGGTCCAGTCCAGGTCCGTTGGTCGGTCCAGATCCGGTCAGATCCAGTCCAGATCAGTCAGATCCAAGTCAGTCAGTCCAGATCCAGTCCAAGTCAGTCCGGAGTCGAGTCCAGGTCGGTCCAGATCCAGTCCAGGTCAGTCCAGGTCCAGTCCAGGTCAGTCCAGTCAGTCCCGATCAGTCCAGAGTCAATCCAAGATCCAGTCAGATCCAGTCCAGTCCAATCAGATCCAGTCCCGATCAGTCAGTCCAGATCAGTCAGTCCAGTCCAGTCAGTCAAGAATTCCAGTCCCAAATTAGGTCCAGGTCAGTCCAAGTCAAGTCCCAGGTCCAGTCCAGATCAGTCCAGATCCAGTCCAGGTCAGTCAGATCCAGTCAGATCCAGTCAAGATCCAGTCCAGATCAGTCAGATCCAGTCCAAGGTCAATCCAAGTCGAATTCAAGATCCAGTCCAGGTCTGATCCGATCCAGTCCCAGGTCCAGTCCAGTCCAGTCCAGATTCCAAAGTCCAGATCCAGTCCCAAGATCAGTCAGTCCAGATCGGTCAGGTCCAGTCGGTCAAGGTCAGTCCAGGTCCAGTCCAGATCCAGTCCAGGTCCCAGTCAGGTCAGTCCAGAGTCGGTCAGTCCAGTCAGGTCAGATCCCGTCAGATCAGTCAGGAGTCAGTCCAGTCAGTCCAGATCCAGTCAGATCCAGTCAAGTCAATCCAGATCCGGTCCAGATCCAGTCCAGGTCAGTCCAGATCCAGTCCCAGATCCAGTCCAGATCCAGTCAGGTCAGTCGGGTCAGTCAGATTCTGTTGATCCAGGTCAGGTCCAAATTCGGGTCAGATCCAGTTCAAGTTGGTCCAGATCCAGTCCAGATCCAGTTGGTCAGTCAGGGTCCAGATTCGGTCAGGTCAGTTAGATCCCGGTCCAGTTCGGTCAATTCGTTAGATCAATCCAGATCAGTCAAGTCCAGATCAGTCCAGTCAGGTCAGTCCAGGTCAATTCCAGGTCAATTCCAGGTCAGTCAGATCAGTCCAGGTCAGTCCAGATCAGGTCAGATCCAGTCCAGATCGGTCAGTCCCAAGTCGGTCCAGATCCAGGTCAGGTCAGTCCAAGATCGGTCAGTCAGTCCAGATCAAGTCCAGATCCAGTCCAGATCGGTCCAGATCCAGTCCAGGTCAGTCCAGGTCAGTCAGGTCAATTCAGGTCCGAGTCCAGGTCAGTCCAAGATCCGTTAGATCCAGTCAAGATCAGTCGATCCAGTCAGATCCAGTCAGTCCAGTCAGATCCAGTCCAAGATCGGTCCAGATCCAGTCCAGGTCAGTCCAGGTCAGTCCAGATGGAATCCAGGTCAGTCCAGATCCAGTCAGATCAGTCCAGGTCAGTCCAGATCGGTCAGGTCAGTCCAGGTCCAGTCAGTTCAGGTCAGTCAGTCCGATCCAGTCCAGGTCAGTCCAGATCAGTCAGTCAGATCCAGAATCAGTCAGATCCGGTCAGATCCAGTCCAAGATTGAAGTCCAAGATCAGTCAGGTCAGTCCAGATCGGTCAGGTCAGTCCAGATCCAGTCCAAGGTCCAGTCCAAATCCGGTCAAGATTCGGTCCAGGTCAGTCCAGATCCAGTCCAGATCGGTCAGATCCAGTCCAGGTCAGTCCAGATCCAGATCAGGTCGGTCTGGAGTCAGTCCAGGTCAGTCCAGTCGGTCAAGATCAGTCCAGATCAGTCCAGATCCAGTCCAGGTCAGTCCAGATCCAGTCAGATCAGTCCAGGTCAGTCCAGATCGGTCCAGATCAGGTCAGGTCCAGATCCAGTCAGGTCAGTCCAGGTCAGTCCAGATCCAGTCCAGATCGGTCCAGGTCAGTCCAAGATCCAGTCAGATCCGGTCCAGAGTCCAGTCCAGGTCCAGTCCAGGTCGGTCAAGATCCAGTCAGATTGAGTCAAGATCAGTCAAGGTCAGTCCAGGTCAGTCCAGATCCAGTCCAGGTCGGTGGAGTCGGTCAAGTCAGTCCAGATCAGTCCAGATCGGTCCAGGTCAGTCAGGTCAGTCCAGATCCAGTCCAGATCCGGTCAGGTCAGTCCAGGTCAGTCCAGATCCAGTCCAGGTCAGTCCAGGTCAGTCCAGATCGGTCAGGTCCAGTCCAGGTCAGTCCAGGTCGGTCGGAGTCAGTCCAGTCAGTCAGGTCAGTCCAGATCCAGTCCAGGTCAGTCCAGTCCAGTCAGTCAGATCCAGTCCCGGTCAGGTCGGTCAGATCCAGTCCAGGTCCAGTCGAGTCGGTCAAGATCCGGTCCAGATCCAGTCCAGGTCCAGTCCAAGTCGGAGTCCAGATCCAGTCGGTCCAGTCAGGTCGGTCCAGATCCAGTCAGTCCAGTCAGGTCAATCCAGATCCGGTCCAGATCAGAGTCCAGGTCGGTCAGGTCGGTCCAGATCCGGTCCAGAGTCAGTCCAGGTCAGTCCAAGTCCAGTCAGGTCAGTCCAGGTCGAGTCCAGGTCAGTCAAGATCCAGTCCAGGTCAGTCAGTCCAGGTCAGTCCAGTCAGTCAGTCAGTCAGTCCAGTCCGATCCGGTCCAGGTCAGTCAGGTCCAGTCCAGTCCAGTCCCGTTCAGTCCAGATCCAGTCCAATTCAGTCAGATCGGTCAGTCAGTCCAGATCCAGTCAAGTCAGTCCAGATCCAGTCCAGATCCAGTCAGGTCAGTCCAGAGTCAGTCCAGATCAGGTCCAGGTCAGTCCAGTCCAGTCCGTTCCAGAGTCCAGATCCAGTCCAGGTCAATTCCGATCCAGTCCAGGTCCAAGTCCAAGTCAGTCCAGGTCAGTCCAGATCCAGTCCGATCCAATTGATCGGTCAGATCCAGTCCAGATCAGTCCAGGTCAGTCCAAGATCCCGGTCCAGATCGGTCAGTCGGTCAGATCCAGTCAGTCAGGTCAGTCCAGATCAGTCCAGGTCAGTCCAGGTCCGATTGATCCAGTCCAGATCAGGTCAAGATCAGTCAGTCAGTCAGATCCAGTCCAGTCAGGTCGGTCGGAGTCAGTCCAAATCCAGTCCAAGTCCAGTCAGGTCAGTCCAGGTCCAGTCCAGTCAGTCGAGTCCAGGTCCACAGGTCCAGTCAGTCATCAGGTCCAGGTCAGTCAGGTCAGTCAGTCAGGTCCAGTCCAGGTCAGTCCAGGTCAGTCGATCCAGTCCAGGTCAGTCCAAGTCAGTCCAAGTCGGTCAGGTCAAGATCCAGTCAGGTCAAGATCAGTCCAGGTCAGTCCAGATCCAGTCAGTCAGTCAGATCCAGGTCCAGTCCAGGCCCCAGGTCCAGTCCAGATCCAGTCCAGATCAGTCCAGATCCGGTCAGAGTCCAGTCCAGATCCAGTCAGATCCAGATCAGTCCAAATTCCAGTCAGGTCAGTCCAGGTCGGTCCAGATCAGTCCAGATCAGTCCAGATCCAGTCCAGATCCAGTCCAAGGTCAGTCAGGTCCAGTCTAGAGTCAGTCCAAGGTCAGTCCAGATCCAGTCAGGTCGGTCCAGGTCAGGTCCCAGGTCAGATCCGGTCAGGTCAGTCCAGGTCAGTCCAGGTCCAGTCCAGGTCGGTCAGGATCCAGTCCAGGTCAATTCCAGGAGGTCAGTCCAGGTCCAGATCCAGGTCAGTCAGGTCAGTCCAAGTCAGTCCAGGTCAGTCAGGTCCGGTCCAGAGATCGGTCCAGATCCAGTCCAGGTCAGTCCAGGTCAGTCCAGGTCGGTCAGTCAGTCCAGATCGGTCCAGGTCAGTCAGTCCAGTCGGTCCAGATCCAGTCCAAGTCAGTCCAGGTCAGTCAGTCAGTCAGAGTCAGTCGGTCCAGTCCCAGTCAGTCCAGATCCGGTCCAGGTCAGTCAGATCAGTCAGGTCCAGTCCAGATCCAGGTCGGTCAAGTCAGTCCAGGTCAGGTCCAGTCCAGATCCAGTCCAAGATCCAGTCCAGGTCCAGTCCAGTCGCAGTCAGATCAGTCGGTCGTCCAGATTGAGTCAGATCAGTCCAGATCAGTCAAATTGATCCAGTCAGTCCAAGTCAGTCGTCAGATCCAGGTCGGTCAGGTCAGGTCCGGTCAGGTCAGTCCAGGTCGGTCAG